>NC_133376.1:41784983-41898821 GCF_049309525.1 Garra rufa | reverse complement strand
GATAAGCTTACAGCAATGGGGATTTATTTATAAAACAGTAAGGGATTAAGGAAAATCCAGGATATAATTAATATGGATATATTATATATATATTAGCAGAGTTGTATTAATGTCAGATATGAATAATCATTAGAGATATTCTAGAAATAAGAAATAGGTAACTTTAATACGAAATACAGATATTATTACTCAATGTACTCAAAATGAATAGACCAAATGAATTACACCAAACAGTCTCTAGAGAAATGGTATCAATGAATGAGTTTATCGATGATTTCTCATGTAATGCACTTTGTGCACACTCCCTACATCCCCCCCCCCCCCCCAGTGAAATCGTAATTTCACAAAACTAACTTACTACCCAGTGCACTTGTACAACCAGGGTATAAGAGTAACACTTTTCACCATCTTTTGAAAATACTATTTCAGTTAACCGAATATAAGTGGCCCACTCACACACAAACACACTTGTACCCAACCCTGATGCAGGCCTGATTCGTTGCTTGTGTGCGTAGGGGGTCTCTTTAATCTCCAGTGAGCTAAAATGAAAACCAATAAATGGTATCTGTGTTTGTTAAAGGGGTCCTATTATGCTTTTTCACTTTTTGAACTTTAGCCAGTGTGTGGTGTGTATGTTTGGGCATAAAAAACATCTACAAAGTTACAAATCTCAAAGTCCACTCCAAAGGGAGATATTTGGTTTTTAAAAATCCCTTTTCAAGAACTACAACGAAACGGCTCGTTTGGACTACAGCGTTTGTTTTCCGGAGGCTATTATGTCACAACGTAAATCCCACCTACTAAAATTCAATTGGTTGGCGGGTGGACGATTCGGCTAACTTTAGCCATGTGTTATGGACAGCCGCTTTTGGGATGCTTCAGCGAGCGGTAGGTTGGCTGTTTAAAATGCGAGCTTTAACTAAAGGGTCTGCAAACTGCTCCGGTAGCCTTGCTGAAGCCGCGCCGTTCAAGTGTGTTGTACAGAGGGTCCAAACACGCAGATCCGCGGCTGATGTAAACACCAACATTGACTAGTGATCATCTGTGGACGCGTCGGTGCCTCGCTGCAGACGTACAGTGTGTGGTAAGAGATTTATTCATCATACAGTGTAGATAGCTTCACTAGTCTTATGGTTTCTGGCATGCAATAATTAAATACATTAGCACAATAATGATAATATCACGTATCGGCGATCTTGCAGGCTGGCGATAGGACCAACAATAGCGTTTTATTTACTCACCCTTCATGCATCCTATGTGTATACTTCCTTCTTTCAGACGAATGCAATCGAAGTTATATTAAATCAATTCTGGCACTCATACAACAGCATAGACTGAACGGCACGGTAAGTGTTCCATCAGTCCAAAATAAGTCGATCCATAATAAAAAAAGTGTCTCGCATGGCTCCGGGGCAGTCGGTAAAAGCCTCCTTAACGTAAGAATCACTTTAATCTAGTTTGCTGCTCTGGGAAGGGGCACAGCAGGGCGGAACACGGTCTACGCTGTTTGCCAATCGCAAAGCAGTGGGATTGCTAACCAATCACAATACATTTGTTTTTTTGGAAGGTGGAACCAGGAACTAATCGAGCCGTTTGTGCCAGCCCAAGTCAGTTGTTATCGGTAGCACGTTAGTTCCTAAGCTAAATGTTTCTTATTGGTAGCATGCTTGTTCCTAAGCTATCTGGTTGTTATAATAAAATAAAAATAAGAAAATGTGTATAAGTAAAATGAAGGACAACATAGTTTGATTTAGAACCCAGAAACTGTTGTAAATTTCTTCGACATACCTCCGGTTTTCCCTGTTACGGGGATAGCGAAATCACAAGGTAACGTATTTGATATGGACGTGGCTTCTGATATCACACTCGGATGTAGGCAGTGTTGTATCGTGGATAAGCATGACTTCCGATATCACGTGGATGTGGGTGGGGTTGGATGTCCAACGCGGGCTGCAGCAAGCCCTAAAACTCTCTAAAACTGCCACGAATCCTCATGCTGACAGCTCGCCAAACAAACACACAATGCATCCAAGCTAGATAAACAGTGTTCAGTCTCTGTAAATAGTCCTCTACAATAGTAAATGTTCTCCACAAACATCGTTCTAAGCTCAGGACTGCTGAAAGGGTTTGGCGCAAATCAAAAAAAATTCTACCAACCTTAATATGTATCGGTCCATTCTCCTCCCTTCCTCTGCTAATGTCTCCCCTGTTAAAAGGACATATTAATAAAATGAACAATTCTGATCTCCTTCAAGTCATTTAAAGCCCTACAAGAGGCAGTCGTGGCCTAATGGTGAGAGAGTTGGGCTTGTAACCTGAAGGCCACCAGTTTGATTCTTGCACTGGCAGGAACTGATGGTGGGGATTGTGAATGAACACAATCCCTCTCCCCTTTCAATACCATGACTGAGGTGCCCTTGAGCAATGGATGGCCACTGCTCTAGGTGTGTGTTTACAGTGTGTGTGTGTGTGTGTGTGTGTGTGTGTGTGTGTGTGTGTGTGTGTGTGTGTGTGTGTGTGTGTGTGTGTGTGTGTGTTTACTACTCATTGCTGTGTGTGCACTTGGATGGGTTAAATTCAGAGCACCAATTTCGAGTATGGGTCACCGTACTTCGCAATATGTCACAACATTCATTTCTCCGGCAGTTGTACCTGCACTTACTCACATCATAAACACATTCCTTCACACTGATGTTTTTCTTTCAGCATTTAAACAGGCTCATATAACTCCACTACTTAAGAAACCCACCCTTAATCTTGCTAAGAAATCTTAAATGGTTAAATGGAGAATGCTGGGTTCAATTTAGAAACCTAATGGCATTTGTTTTTTTTTTTTTTTGATTGGTCTACTATGATTGCCACTAGCATTATGTCAACATTTTCTGTGTTCAATGAGGTTCAGGTAATCTATTTGTACATACTTATGAAATGTTTATTAAAAGAGAAGATAAGGTGTCACATGGAACAGTTGGGCTGGGTTTTAGGGAGATTTGGCATGCTGGGGGAATACCAAGCTGTCATATCATTAACAAAACGAATGAAACCGCAGGCACACCAAAATTCCCCTTTGCTAAAAAAAATAAATACATCTTTAAACATACTGGAAATGTTTTGATATGAGGTGAGAGTGAAATAGAAACTAAACTGTTTATTGCAATTCCCCTGTGAGTTAACCTTTCATCAGCACCTTAACACTAAGAACAATGCATGTGATACACAATAGAAAACAAAAATACTTAGGTGGGGATTTGTATAAGCACAGTTAAATTGTTAATAGGCAATATAATATTACAACCCATATTGTTTTTTTATTGTATTTTTATTATTATTATTATTATTATTATTTAAATAAAAAAATTATATTGTAAAGTCAATACTAGTAAATGGTTCTGTATTTTTTATTTATTTAATTGTATTGACTAGATCTCTATGTATGTTTGTACACAAATTCATTGTTCACACAAACATACTTTCGGCAAAGAAGTTGATTCTGATATGTTTAAACATATTGTATTGACCACAATGTTTTATTAGTAGTGTTCATGCCAGCAGTTAACTGTTTTACCACAGCATTCTGGAATGAAGTTTTATATTTCAGCTCTTGAAGGGGAAAAACAGAAAGCAAGAAAAAAAGAATGTCCACGCCCCGTTTGCACATAAAGTGAAAGTGAAAGCTGTGTGAAGTCACCATGTGTTTCTTTATCTGCATATTAAGCATAACTATTTTCCTGAACCACAAACCAAAAATTCACGGTAGAACAGGATCAGAATGGCCTTTCAAGTCGAATATGTCTACAGACCCAGTGATATTGGTGAGTTATGCACAGTAAGACTTCTTTTTTTAGTAAAACATATTTTATACTTTGCATATTGATTGTGAGTTAGACTAAATTAAATTCAATTTTTGATTTAAACTATTGTTCTATAGGGGTGGGCGATATGACCCATATCATGAAATGTTATATTATGATATGTGTAATTTTATTTCATATACAATAGGATCATATACACTCAGTTAGTTATAACATACTGTTTTATAATAAGAAAGAAAATAATATCATTGTTCAGTTACAAAAAGCTCAGTGTTGATTCAGTTCTGTTCAATATGTAAAGTTATTTAAATATGAAATGAGTTCAGTTGGGCAAAATAGCATTGTTTACTAGTATGAACCCTTATATTAACAAGCCTTTGGAAAAAGAACTGTTAGCACATTTATTTGTAAGGTAACAATCTCAACAGCTGTGCTGAATTACTATGCAGTGTTTGTCATGTAATTACATTGTAGCATACTACTCTAAAACATTATTCATTGCTTACTGAATACCAGGGATAGGCAACTGGAGTGCCGCTGTCTTGCAGAGTTTAGCTCCAATCCTAATCAAACACACCTGAACAAGCTAATCAAGGTCTTCAGGATTGTGTCAGAAACGTGAAGGCAGTGGGCGTTTTATTTATTTATTTATTTATTTTTTATTGTGCAAGACATTTACAAGTTTTTTTAGGCTCATTTGTCCATGCCCGTTACACTAAGAATCAAAGGGAATTTGAGCCTTCACAGCAGCCCAGTGAACTCAAAAAATGGTGTTAGACGAGATGGTTCTGCTAGTACCACTTGCTGTGGGCACTTCCAGCCATCATTGCAACCTTGAAGGACATTATATCACAGCCAAATTCATGCAGATCGACTGATGCGCGACCACTATTCTCACTCATTAATGCTGAATTCATCCTGTTTAAGGATCTGTTCTGCTCTGCCAAGTTGATCATTTGCTGAAGACTGCCACTGACCTTGCTGTCATGACCAGCTTAAAATAAAAGCACACAGAGGGCTCCTGGAGAGCTGTGTGGAACAAGAGCAAATATTGATGTTACTATGAGATGAGGCAATCTCAAAAGCCTCGCCATCTACAGGATTGTATAATTGAAGCTCCGACAAAGATGATTCATCCATGTCCTCTTCAGATGAACTCTGAACATTCTCATTTTACCCTATTATTGACTGACTAGTGAATTAAATGACTCGACAGTTTTCTTTAGAAGCAGGTACAGTTCTCATGGGAATGTCAGCCCTCAACCCCAAGCATGCCACATTCCTTTAAAAGGAGAGCCTTGTGCCCATGGCACAACACTATGGAATCAAAGAGGACAACCTGCTGGTTGAGGTGCACCAAATGTGGTGGCTTTTGAAAAGAAAAAAAACAAAGGGGGAAACAGTTAGCAGTGCATAGATCAACGTCTGCAATCTGAGTTTAGATGCGAGGGTCTACATTCATCAGTAGCTCAGTTTCTGGACTATACTTTGCTGTATGTTGGTTCGTTGTTTACTGTGGGTGTCACGGAGGAGGAACACAACACCGCGTCTGTGACTGAAATGGCAGTTGCACCGGAGCGCTTTCACAAAATGGTGGCGACAACAACGCTACGTAATGTCGAGTCAAATTACAGCTGCTGTTCCTAAATCAAACCAAATCAGAGCTGCTCTTCCTGCGTCAAGTCAAGTCAAGTCACAGCTGTTCGTCTAGAGTGATGTCACATCTCATCTGATCTCCTAGAGTCTAGTGACATCTCAGCTCATCATCCAGAGTCATGTCATGTCACAGCTAACCTCCCTTAATCTCATCACGTCTTGTCTGATCTTTCAGTTTCTCACCACGTACACCACCGTCGCAGTTTCCCCGGAGGTGGCAGCTTATGCTGTATAGCCTCATGAAACGGAGACATCTGCTTTGGCTCTCTACATGGTCGTAGTGCCCAGCTATACACCCCCAGCCCATGAACCCTTGTCCTGTGCTGAACCAGCTGAGGAGGCCACTTATGAACTCTCTCCTTGTCCAGACTCAGCCTCTGTTCGTCCTGTCACGACCATGGAGGCCATCTATGAACCTTCTGTATTTTCTGTCACAGCTATGGAGGCCATCCCTGAAATCCCCCAGTTTACACTGAACTTTCAGTCCTGCCTGTCTTGCCTAAGGACACTGTTATTAAGCCCAGTGTGTTCCCTGCCTAAGACCTTGGGTTCGTGAATGCTCTGTCTGTGTTGTCTATCTCGGAGCCCTCCATTCGGTAATGCATATGAGGGGTAAAATCTACACTGTTTTTTCATACTACATACATTTGAACGTGTTGAGATTTCTGTTATAATGCTACTCTGTGCGTTCGTCTTATAAAATGCATAATATATTAAAGCGCCTTTGGTGTTTCCACAGATAAGATTACATTTATATTTTTGTCAGGTTAAATCTTGATTATTAGTAACTCTAAACCTCAGTAGGCCATGCACATCTGCCATGTTTGTAGTTCCCCCGTCCGAGGGAACTCGAACTGCATCCTCTAGAGGCCGCTAGGGGAACCACCTTCAGCGTGACTAGTGTCAGAAGCATACATACAAAAACTACAATGAAACTGGCTGGCGACAGCCTATGACGGTGCGTCACTACCGGAGCGACCACTGTATGAAAACCGGTAGAACACAACATTCTCTTCTTCGTCCTCACTGACTTTTTTTTTCTTAGTGCATGTTCTCTTACCAGAGGCTTGAAATACATCTCACGTGTGACGTGTGTGGTAAAGAGCAAGCGCTTTGAGCTCCTGAGGGAGTTTGTTGTGCGAGGGAATTGAATGCGATCGTTACATTCATTCCTTGTTTCTTGTGAAAACAGGTATGCTCTGATACCCGCAGCTTTCATACGACTCACGAGCTGTGTGTGTATGGTGAGAATTAAGCAAAATCAGCTCTCTAGGGAGTGGAATGCAATCGTTGCATTCATTGCTTGTTTCTTACAAGAGGCACGCTCTCATACCCGCTTTCATGAGCTCACAGGCTATGTGGGTATGGTGAATAGCAGCGCGTCCAGCTCTTGAGGGAACTGATATGCTCATCACGATGCATTCGTAAAGGAGGGAGGTGAGTTTTCTGTGTTTTCCCAATTTTGCATTATGCATTAACAAGGCATTCGTGGCAGCGGCTCCATTCTTGCTTGATTCCCGGGGGAAACTGGAGCATGTTTAGCTCCCGCAGTAGCTAAAAATGCTGCGCGTCGCGGTTGTGGAGGTAATTAACCGTCAAAAGGGGACTTCCTATAGTTCAGCCATGGTTATAGCAGGATGGACTTATTAACTGCAGCTATCTGAGGCTAAGCTGTGTGTTAACTTTCCCCTTTCTCCCTCTCTGGGTGCTTTCGGTCAGTTCCACCTCTGGTAGCCCTTCCTACACACAGATATCTGAGGATGTCTATGTGCTACCTCACTGAATGCTCCTCTTCCTAGGGTCGTCTAGACGGCGCTGTCTCCCCTGCTTGGGTTCTAAGTAGAGAGCCCACACTGTTGGTCTGGGCTGCTTCTAGGAGGGTTTACCAGGGGTTTTTCACTGATCTGGTAGCCTTCCTAGGCACTTTGGCTATCTGAGGATACCTTTCTGCTAGCTTGGTGATTGTTCCCATTTTTAGGGTTTTAAGCAGCAGTCTCTCTAGCCCCTGCCTAGACAGTGCTATCTCTCCTGCAGCTTCACAGGAAGTTTTTCCTGGACTAGTGGATTTGTGCGCAAATGAATGGGGGAGTGCGATCCTGTTACTATGAGTCCAGTCTGTTTTGCTGTATTTCTGGGACCTGTTTGTGATGTTTTCCTTGCTCCTAGATAGGTCCTCTTCAAGCACCCTGCTCTGGTCTTATGACTACGACTGTGGTCTACTCGTCTATTTGGATCTGTCCTCGACTTATCTACCTGGATGTTGTAGCTACTTTTGGCCTTCAGGTCCCGAGGACAGTGGAGATTGCTTTCTGTGCACCCATAAGGGTTAATGCATAGGGGTGGCATGCTACCCTTTCTGCTGAAGGGTTCTTACAGAGCTGGTAAGTGCCCACCAAGTGGTGGGTACTTTCTTAAATCCCGTATGGTATGGGTTACGTGTTTCACTTCATTCCCATTCTTGAGTTGGTCTTAAAAACCTGGTCTCCTTGGGCCCAACTCTACTTGGGTATCATCTCTGATATCTCTTGACTATTCGTTACCTAGGACGTGTCGCTATACTCCTAGGGGGGGCCTCCTTGATAGAACGGTTCCATGTCTACCGGAACAGGCCTGCTGCCCTTGTTCTGTAAGTCAGTTCCTGAGGGAACGGACCCAGAGCTAGCAGTAGCTCATATGTTTTGGTAAGTCTTAAGTTATCCTAGGTACTTAGCCGTATCCCTCTGGAGGAATCTCCTTAATTCCAAGACTTCAGCTCTTCCCTGAGTCCAGCCTTCTGACCCTTCCAGGTAAGTGGGTAACAGCTCAGGCCTCTGGCCGAGGGGGAGAATGTCACTGACAGCTGTCACTAACGTCCAACAGGGGCAATTCCCTTTACCTAGGGAATTGGTACTTAGTGCTTACTCCTTTGCCATGCACACCCCTCAGCATGGCAGCGTGGGTATAACCGTTCCCTCGGATGAGAACGTCTCAGGTTACATATGTAACCATGGTTCCCTGAGAAGGAGAACGAGACACTGCATCCTCTAGTCTCTTTGCCATGCTTTGGACGTAAGTTTCAGACAAAGAAGTGGATGTTGTGTTCTACCGGCGCCCTTTTATGCTATGGTCACTCTGGTAGTGACGCACCGTCATAGTCTGTCGCTGGCCAATTTAATTGTAGTTTTTGTATGTATTCTTCGAACACGAGTCATGCTGATGGCGGTTCCCCTAGCAGCCTCTAGAGCACGCAGTGTCTTGTTCCCCTTCTCAGGGAACCATGGTTACATATGCAACCTGAGACTTTATGCTTTTTATTCATGTTTGTAGATCTGAACAGAATCCTTCGGCAAAGTGCAATGGATTGTGGGCAATATTAGCCATTAGAGTTTGCACTGATCCACACTTCAAAAATCTAGCTGAAATAGTACACCATGGCATATGGACTTCTGGCATACTTGTTTCAACATACTATGCATTGGAACACACTCATTCTAATCTCACATACTAGGATGAATAGTATGAACATTGGGACGCAGGGTATGTGTTTTGCATCAGAGCTGTGAGTGAAGATGACCTATATAAGGTTGGTAAAAGCAATACCGGATTGAAAGCATTTCTTGGTCCCATATGACACCCCTACTACACCCCTAAATGACTAAATGGTTATTTATGTTACTTCACTAGATGGAGAAACTTAAAGCACCAGCCGTAGACAAAATGTCAGTTAACCATGCGGTATATTGCCCACCCCTATGTTTAACACAAAAAAAGCCAACTGAAAAGTAGCCTACATATAAGACATTCTTTAATTTTGACAATCTGAACTCTGAATAATGTTTCTGAACTTTTTTCAGATAAAAATGACAATGACCCCAGCATTTCAAGGGCCAAATTATCATGTGGTCACGTCACATCTGTTAAGACTTTGGTGGAATGCTGCACAGTTCAGCTAAAGAATGTGAGTAATTAGTTTGCCTTGAAAGAGCCAACCTTCTGATCTACTATTCAAACTTATTAGACCTGAGAAAGCCAAATTACTGATATTCTGTTTAAACTTAGTCTTCTTCTAAGACTAAATTTTATGACTCTTAACTTCTCTTGGAGCTTTAAAGCTATCTTTTCTAACTGATCAGACTTACTCCCAAAAATCCCCTATAGGTTTAAGGCTGGAATACACTATATGACTGTTGCACAGATTTATGGCCTGATCTGGAAGAGTTGATGCAGTTCTACTTTATTTTGATGGTCCACTTTAGACACTCTAATAATTATAAGTAACTTTGCAACAACATGTCAACTAACAAGGCATTTAGAAGTAAAATAATGACTTATGTATTTGAAACAAACAGCATGTTGACTTGCACTAATTGAAAAGAATACTAATTGTATTTTAATGCATACAATGTTCAGGGATTGCATTTTTGGTGGCTGACATTAAACATGGTTGAGTATTTAGACTGTAAATATTTCAACTAAAAACATTTCGTAGTCAATGTCATTATTATTATTATTATTATTAATGTATTATTATTATTATTATTATTATTATTGAGAAGTCAGTATACTGTAAAATGTCTCTTAAAAATTACTTCTATTGTTGTAACTTCATGTGATCTGATTCATTTAGTAAAATTATACAATGTTCATGACGTTTTACAGTTTGAAATTTGAAATTTTAACAATCTTCCATTTTTTCATAGGGACAAGTGGAACTGAAATGTCCGATATGTACAAAAGTATGGCCATATGGCGAAGTGAGAACATTGCTAGCACATAAGGAACAACTTTATTTTAAAGACACACTTCGGGAAAATGCTGCTAAAAAGATGATTGACATCAAAGGGGTAAATACATTTATATTACCTCGTTTTGTGTGTTTTTGTGTCAAGGTGTCTATTTCTTTTTTCATCTGTTTTTTTACAGTCACTTTCTCCCAAATGTTTTTTTTTTTGTTTGTTTAGTGTCCTGGTTGTGGTTCCTTTGTTGAAAGAAAAGGCTCTTCTAACCTCTGCGTTCAGTGTCCATTCTGCACAGTAAAGATGGGGAAATCATATGAGTTCTGCTGGCAGTGTGGGGGAAACTGGAAAGGATCCCAACCTCGCACTGATAAATGTGATAATCTGGGTTGCTCTAACAGTGACTTAAAAATGCTACGAGATTGTAAAATGATTACTTTGACATATTATAAAGACAAAATCGTTCAGTGTCCATCGATTCGTGCCTGTCCGGATTGTGGGATGCTGATTGAACACACTCTAGAAGGGTGTAAAATGATGGCATGCTGTAATTGTAAAAGATCATTCTGCTTTGTCTGTCTAAAATCTTCTGACTGTTGTAAATCTGGTGCTGCACCAAGACAGACAACAATTCCTTAGAATCTCAATAATCGACCAAAAGTTATTGGATATAATTTCTTTTTGATAAAAATTATTGTAATAGATTATGTGTAGTATAGAAATAGACAATCACTATTTGAACAAAATATAAAGGGCTTACAGTTTTTGTCAATCACTTTGAATCAATTTTGGAATTTGATTTTTTTTTCTTAAAAGAATAGTGACAAAAAAAGCTTTTGAATGATAAATATACAAGGTGGGACTTTTTTCTGTTTGTACTGTGTTCTTCTATGTTACTCTTGCTCCTCCTACTGTCTGCTTGACAGGTTCATGAGTGCCACCTGATTCCTGTTTAAACTTGTTAAAGTGGATTACAAAGGAACCCAGAGAATTCCACTCTATAGAGTTCTTGAGAGACACTACCATCTTCTGGTCTCAGTGCTGTTGTTTCTCTATACTTTTGCTTCGCTTGTAGTGTTGAAGTAAAGCTGTGTAGTGCATTTCAGCTACTTGTTGTATCCCTAAGGCTTTAAAACAATCTGAGCTGTAAAGTGTGTCCCAGCTACTTCTGGTTTTCCTGAACTGGCTAGTGTTTCAGCTTACTGTTGTTTTTGTGAAACTGTACAGCCATCTAATATGTGTAGAGCACTTCAGCTATTTCTAAATCATGTGTGTGAAAGTGTGTGTGTGTTTTTTGTGGGGAGGTGGATGCCTTTTCTTTTAAGATCTAAAAATCTTTTAAAATAAATTAGAGAGGATTTCAGGGAAGGATCTCTGTATTTTCTTTCTTATGGTAGGAAAGCTATTTCTTTGTATGATTATTTCCCACTGTTTATTCAATAAAATATTTTGTTATTTTGAAACTGGTGTCGCCGGGCATTTTGTGTATTTTCTTGTGATGGAAAGAGCAGTTCTCTCATTCTCTCCCTGCTTATGGTCTGTGTCATTTTGCATCCATTCATTTTTTAACCCAGAAATGGAAAATTGAAATGTGGTTTCTTCTTTAATGATTCTAACATTAATGAATAGAATAAGCAGACATAAAGTAATTATTCAAAAGTATTTACAAATTATATACAGCACATATATACTTTAAGAAAAAAAGACACAAAACTATGGTGGCTGCCATTAAATAATGATGTTTTTATTGAAAAAAAATCTTTAAATTGAACACTATATTAAAAGTTTAACGTATACAGAAACATGAAGACAATAAACACCCAAAAATGACAATATGTACACTGTGTGCATAATTATTAGGCAGGTTGATATTTTGGATATATTATTTTTCAAGCACATTTTACTAATTCCTATCCTCATAACTACTATTAACTTTGTGTTTAATCAGTTATATGTGATATATAATTGTCCATGAATGCTGGAAGTGAAAAACAGATGTGCATAATTTGTTAGGCATTATTGGTCCTTCAAAAGTAACTCTCAACTCATCTGTCTATAAAGCCTATAAAAATGTACTTTGCAACATTTGCATAGCCGAATCATCAGAAGTTCTGTAGCTAGGCTATAGTGAAAAAACAAAGCTAGGACAATAGTGAAAATGGCAGATCACACAAATAAATGTTATGTTCCAGGTTGTACAGGGGATGTTAAGTACAGGGATGGGTTGGTGTCTGTACCCAGAAAGGCATGGAAAAAAAAGGGGGATTCTAATAAAATAAGGCGAGGCGGTGAAGGGACACAGCTAGCTACTTTAACTTACCACATAAACAGAGTAAGGAGAGATGACTGCGCAGACGATGGCGAATGATTTACAGATCCTGATCACCGCTGACAGCATCTAAACTTGTCAAATGTGCTAAGTATTGCCGCTGTAGTATAACATTACACAGAGCATCTCAAATCTCAAAAGTGAAAGGCAAGGCAAGTTTATTTATATAGCACATTTCATACACAATGGTAATTCAAAGTGCTGTACATAAGAGGAATTAAAATCATAATAGCATAAAAATCATAGTCATAAAAATTTAAAATAATAATCACATAAATAGATTTAAGAACATTTTAAATGATTTTAAAATTGATTTAAAAATTAATTAAAACAGTAGAAATGATTATACATAAAATAATGCAATCTGTTCGGACGTAGCACAGTGCTCATTCAATAAATGCACAACTGAACAGATGAGTTTTGAGTCTGCGTTTAAATGTGGCTAATGTATTAGCACATCTGATCTCTTCTGGAAGCTGATTCCAACTGCGGGCGGCATAATAGCTAAAAGCGGATTCCCCTTGTTTTGTGTGAACCCTTGATATTACTAACTGACTCGATCCTAGTGATCTGAGTTGTCTGTTAGGTTTATATTCAGTGAGCATATCTGCAATGTATGTAGGTCCTAGCCATTGAGAGCTTTATAAACAAGTAAAAGTACTTTAAAATCTATCCTAAACATAACTGGAAGCCAGTGTGAGGACCTGAGGACTGGTGTGATATGCTCTGATTTTTTGGTTCTAGTCAGAATCCTGGCAGCAGCGTTCTGTATGAGCTGCAGCTGTCTAATGGTCTTCTTGGGAAGGCCAGTGAGGAGACCATTACAATAGTCCACCCTGCTGCTGATAAAGGCATGAACAAGTTTCTCCAAATCTTGACGGGAAACAAAACATCTAATTCTTGCAATGTTTTTGAGATGGTAGTATGCTGATTTAGTTACTGCTTTGACATGGCTACTGAAACTGAGGTCTGACTTCAGAATGACACCCAGATTCTTGACTTGATTTTTTGTTTTTTGAACCCTAGTGTCAAGGTACGCATTTACCTTATGAACTTCATCTTTGTTTCCAAATGCAGTGACTTCTGTTTTCTCCTTGTTTAACTGTAAAAAGTTTTGGCACATCCAACTGTTAATTTCATCTATGCATTGGCAGAGAGAGTCAATGGGGCTGTAGTCATTTGGCGATAAGGCTAGGTAAATCTGGGTATCATCTGCATAGCTGTGATATGCTATTTGGTTCTTTTTCATTATTTGACTTAGTGGGAGCATATACAGGCTGAACAACAGAGGCGCTAGAATTGAGCCTTGTGGGACTCCGCATGTCATGGACGTCCACTTAGACTTATGTTCTCCTATACTCACATAATAGCCTCTCTCTTCTAAGTATGACCTGAACCAATTTAGAGCCATCCCAGAAAGCCCGACCCAGTTTTCCAGTCTATCTAGAAGAATGTTATGATCGACAGTGTCGAACGCAGCACTGAGATCTAGTAATACCAGCACTGATATTTTGCCAGAATCTGAATTTAGGCGAATATCATTTATTATCTTTATGAGCGCTGTCTCTGTGCTATGATGTTGTCTGAAGCCAGATTGGAAATGGTCCAGGTATCCATTTGAGTTTATGTAGTGATTCAGCTGATTAAAAACAACCTTTTCAATAATCTTGCCTATGAAAGGAAGATTTGATATTGGTCTATAGTTGCTCAATATGGTGTTATCAAGATTGTTCTTTTTCAGAAGGGGCTTGACAGCTGCAGTTTTCAGGGAGTTTGGAAAAGTCCCAGAGAGAAGTGAGGTGTTCACCACTTCTAAGAGATCTACTTCTAAACAGTTAAGCACACTTTTGAAAAAAGATGTGGGAAGTGTGTCAAGGTGGCAGGTTGATGATTTGAGGTGCTGTACTATTTCTTCCAAAATGTTGCTATCGATTGCTTCATAGTGACGACTTTTTGAAATTGCGGTAGAATCTGTCTGACCTCTGCATAACTTGAGGGTGTGCTAATTGTCTTTCTGATATTTTTGATCTTCTCAGAAAAGAAGGAAGCAAACTCATTGCATTTGCTGTCGGATAGCATTTCAATAGGGATCTGACTAGGGGGGTTTGTTAGTTATCGTTTAAATTTTTTTTGTTAAAAAGTTATCGTGCATTTAAAAGGGCAGTTTCAATGCCCTGCATATTAATAGTGGCTCAAGCTCCGTAATTAAATATATATTTTCCTCCATGTGTTTCCTTACTGCTGTGAGAGCTAAATGAGCTGCTCTGTGAAACAGCCAATCAGAGCAGAGCTCCTCATTATTATTCATGAACCTTCCAAATAAGGTAATAACAGAAAATTTCATTCTAGGGACAAATCCTAGGGTTGTAAATAGACCTGTAAAACCGTTTCTGGGGAATATTTGTCCTTACCTAAGCCATATACCTTCTATGTAGATATCAGAGAACAATTTTAAATATTGTATCAATGCATTTTATAGCACCTTTAAGATTGTATAATTTCAAAATCTAAATCAGAAACACAATGAACTCACTTTGGCTTTTTGAAATTATGCCTTTGGTTCTTTTAATTGTGATGATTTTGGCTCATATTTAACAAAAACCCACCAATTCACAAATTCACCAATTCACATCTCAACTAATTAGAATATGGTGACATGCCAATCTGCTAATCAACTCAAAACACCTGCAAAGATTTCCTGAACCTTCAAAATGGTCTCTCAGTTTGGTTCACTAGGCTACACAATCATGGGGAAGACTGCTGATCTGACAGTTGTCCAGGAGACAAGCAGTGACACCCTTCACAAGGAGGGTAAGCCACAAACATTCATTGCCAAACAAGCTGGCTGTTCACTGAGTGCTGCATCCAAGCATGTTAACAGAAAGTTGAGTGGAAGGAAAAAGTGTGGAAGAAAAAGATGCAAAATCGACCAAGAGAACCAAGCAAAATTGATTCAAGAATTTGGGTGAACTTCACAAGGAATGGACTGAAGCTGGGGTCAAGGCATCAAGAGCCACCACACACAGACGTGTCAAGGAATTTGGCTACAGTTGTTTTATTCCTCTTGTTAAGCTGCTCCTGAACCACAGACAACATCAGAGGCATCTTACCTGGGCTAAGAGAAGAAGAAATGGACTGTTGCCCAGTGGTCCAAAGTCAAGGACTTTTTGTATTTCATTTGAAAACCAAGGTCCTAGAGTCTGGAGGAAGGGCGGAAAAGCTCATAGCCCAAGTTGCTTGAAGTCCAGTCTTAAGTTTTCACAGTCGGTTATGATTTGGGGTGCAATGTCATCTGCTGGTGTTGGTCACTGCACACGTTTACCAAGAAATTTTAGAGCACTTCATGCTTCCTTCTGCTGACCAGCCTTTTAAAGATGATGATTTCATTTTCCAGTAGGATTTGGCACCTGCCCACACTGCCAAAAGCACCAAAAGTTGGTGAAATGACCATGGTGTTGTGTGCTTGACTGGCCAGCAAACTCACCAGACCTGAACCCCATAGAGAATCAATGGGGTTTTGTCAAGAGGAAAATGAGAAACAAGAGACCAAAAAATGCAGATGAACTGAAGGCCGCTGTCAAAGACTGATCACCTCCATGCCATGCCGAATTGAGGCAGTCATTAAAGTAAAAGAGCTCCTACCAAATATTGAGTACATACGCAGTAAATTAACATAATTTCCAGAAGGCCAACAATTCACTAAATGTGGTTTTTTTTTTATTGGTCTTATGAAGTATTCTTAATTTGCTGAGATAGTGAATTGGTGGGTTTTTGTTAAATGTGAGCCAAATCTTTACAACTAAAAGAACCAAAGACTTAAATTGCTTCAGTCTGTGTCATTGCATTTATTTAATAGACTAATTTCACAATTTGAATTGAATTACTGAAATAAATGAACTTTTCCATGACATTCTAATTTATTGAGATGCACCTGTAATCACTGATCTGTCCTCTTCACTGAGGGGGGTTGATGGTTGTGTAGAGAGTCTAGGAGTTTCAGATCTGTGGTAAAACTCATTGGAAAGTTGTTGATTTGTCTCAGTGCTGGGGATGGTGTCTTGTAGTTTGTAATGTCCTTTAGGCCTTTCTACACTGAAGCAGAGTTATTTTAGTATCACTGACATACTATTGTAGTTTTTGTTAATTTTTGGATAATTTATTCGTGGGTATGTGTATTTCTATATAGGATTTATTACTTTTTATTTATTAATTTTAATAATATTAGTACATCAGCTTAAACTAAAAATAGAAATGAGAATTGTTGAAAAAAAATATTATTAGTTTTAATAACCCGGCTATGAATGCATATTACACATTTTGGCAAATGTAGGAGGTCATTGAAGAATTTTTAATGAGAAAATTAGAACAATCCCAAATTTTAAAATGGCATATACTCTGCATGCTGTGTAGTATGCACTCCATTAGTATTCAAAGATCAATTGAATTGCTTTCTTTAAAAAGGAATTTTGCAGAAAACCAAACAAAACCTTCACCAATTTAAAATTAACTCAAATAACAAAAGAGTTGCTACAAACTTTAAAATAATACCGTAATAATATAAGGCTCCAGTCCTTTGGATTATTAGATGCACACCTTTGAGGGGTCATTTTCATCATGTTAAAAGAAAAAGTTTGTTCTTAACACAACACAAAGGAAAGAACTGCACTCTCTTTTAAGCACAATTAACACTTTCATATTTTATTACATTTATATTGCTTCTAATAAAATGATTAATTTACTTTGTACTTCAAAAGATTTGACATGGCTACTTTTTCTGCACCCAGATAACCATATCATTTTTTCCCAATGTGTTTTCTTTTTTGCAGACAGGCATTCATCCCAAAGACCTAATAAAAATGTTTTACCTGATTGTTTTATAACTTGTACCAGATCCTTATCAAACGGATTAAAATTTCAATGTAGGTTACAGGAGAAATGAACCTGTGTGATTTACGGGAAATGTTTCCATGAACACAAAATGAAAGCAACAACACAGTGGTGTGATCTGTTGTACAAGGGGAATTTGTCATTTACTGCTGATAGAATGATTGTGGAGTAGAGACAGAGTGATAAAGTCAATCAGTATGTGTTCCCTTCAACCCTGATATTTTTCCACACATAATTTTTGCATTTCTCCAAAGTTTCTTCAAGAATTTTAAATAAACTTGTGCAAACACATTTAGTCTACAATGGACACCATGACTGAATCAACGTAAAACTTCAAAAAACCTTTGGGAGGAATCCTCATATTTTAATCATGCTGAAGAACTAGAGTTTAAACATATGCCTTGAAGACTATTCTGAGAATTTAGTTTATATTTTGTTTAAAGATCTTATTTTCGTTTAGTACTGCCCTTCATTAGCTATTTACATGTTTGCCAAATAACAAATTAGACAGGCTGTAATGTTAATGCATACCAAGTTTCATGCAAATTCTGCATTCAGAAGAAAGTAAAAGTGAAATTATTTGTGTTTGCATTATGTTGCTTCAAAAACGCAAGAATAATAGTCTTTGTACTTCAAACGTTTTGATACAGCAGCTATAAAAAATTCTGCATCCATAAATCATGTTTTATTTTACATAATAAAGGACACCTAATAAAAATATTTTACCTAATTGTTTTATAAAACCCTTATAAAACTGGTTTAAATTTCAGGAATGATAAATCTACTTGTGTGATTTATGGGAAATGCTTACATGAACACAAAATGAAAGGAACAACACAGTGCTGTGACCAGCAACTGTTTGGTTGACATTTGTCAAAATCAATTTTTAGTTCAATTGTTCTTTGTTAAAAACAAATTGAAAGTGAGTAAATGATGACAGAATTGTCATTTTGGTGTTATCTAATAAAACACAAAGGAAAATCATACACTGCTCTTGGCTTTAATCAATGTCAATGTATAATTTATGTATAGTGTATATAGTGTTTTGTTTTTATATTTGTTAATTCAGTTTCTTGAATGCTACTGATAAATACACCTATTGTACCTGAAAATTAAAGTTTGTTTTATTTGTATATTATGTGAAAGTTTACCATGTAGCCTATCTTTGTTCATATATTTTAATAACAAAGATTAAAAAATGACAAAGATTTTTGGTGTAGGAATGTAGGAATAATGCTTTTTAAATGATTAATTAACTATTTACCAATGCTTAACAAATGACTCATACCCCTGGTTTCACAGACAGGGCTTAAACCTAGTCCTAGACTAAAATGTAAGTCTGAGCTGTTTCAACTGAAATAAACTTGCGCTGACTGATCTTAAAAATATATCAGTGCATTTTTTTTTGTTTTAAGATGCACACAAGTAATGTTTGTTTTTTTTTCCAAGCAAGTTTATAAAAATTACTTAAATGTCTTAATTGATCTATGGGCTAATCCTGGCTTAGTCTAAGCCCTATCTGTGAAACCGGGCTTTAGTGTGTAGTTATTATAAAGTGTTACCAGATTTTTAAATTTGGCCTAAACATCTGCCTTTTTTTATTTTATATTTTGTTAGCATGTAAGGCTTTTGTTTTAAAATAGAAAAAATAGTTTGGCTGTGCTGCTCAGACAACTTGCAAAATAGTAAAACCAACATGACAAAGAATCATGAATTGTGATATTTCTGAAAAAAAAATGATGATATGATGATATATTTTTGCCATATCGCTGAGAAGATAGTGCGTGCAAGTGCCATGAATATTCTCAATAACGGCGCCATAGTGTGATGTGGAAAAGAAGAATTGTTAAATATAAGTCATTTTTTTGGACACAAAAAGTATTCTTTTTGTGAATGAAGGTTTTACAGGTTTGAGTGAACTATTCCTTGATCTTTTTTTATCAATACTTGAATGAGGGTATAGCTTCATAAAAAAAGCTACATTTTGAACAAAAAAAGCTGAGAAAATTGCATTTTTGTAAGACTACATCTGGATCCGATTCAGAACGCTGATCAAAACATAGATGAAATTAACGCATGAAGCTTGCATGGTCCTATACCATTTCCTAGATCAACATTTTATTCTGTAATGTTAGGCAGTTTTAGTTTATATGCTGTTTAAAGCTTGATGATCACGTTATTTTACACATGCATCTGCTTTCATACACAATCGCTTGTTTCTGCTTTGATCTTAATGTTCAATACTCTTTCGGAAGATGCAATGGCAGGGATATAGAGTTTCTTCATGGGGACCAACAATGTCCCCACAAAAACAAAAATGTATTACTGTGCTTGTAGGGACATTTGATCCTCATAATGTATAGAGAATACCAGGTAGACATATTGATCAGCAGAGGGCACCAGATCTTTTTTTTTTTCTCTCATGGCAGCAGTTCCATGTGTAACGGAGGCTAGCTAGTAGGAGCTGTGCGGGTAAACCTCACTCCCCTAATACCTGTCAGCTGTAGGTTTATGGCTGCAGATTTATCCCTCAGTATTTTCATCAGTGGTGTGTAAAAGAACCTGAAAGCCATACTTAAGTAAAAGAACAGATATCTTATCAGAAAACGACTTTGGTAGAAGTCTTAAAGTATGTGATATTTATTGTACTTAAAAGTATTTTTTAATCTTAAATGTACTTAAGAATTGAAAGTAAAAGTACAAGTAAAAACATTTTTTTTTATATTATCCATTTCTGTGAAAAAAATCTGAATTATGAGTTTATGTTGCAATTCTGACTTTATTTCTCAAAATTGTGTTTATATCACCCAATTGTGAGAAAAAAAGTCAGATTTGTGAGATACAAACTCACAATTGTAAGAAAACAGAATTGCAAGAAATTATATTTTAAAAAAGTCAGAAATTCCAAGTTTATTTCTTGCAATTCTGATATTATTTCTCGCAATTGCAAGTTTATATCACTAGATTCTGATATAAAAAAGTTCGAATTGAGTTTGTATTACGCAATTCTGGGTAGTTCCTCAAACTCACTTTGCGAGAAAAAAAAAGTCAGAATTGTGAGGTTTTTATCTTTAGGGAAAGGCAGTTTTGCAAAATTAGGAAAAAACAGTTTTTTTCTGAAAGTTGTGAATTTACATCTCGTGATTCTGACTGAGATCCTGACTTCGGACTACTTTGTAGTAAGTAACAAATATGCTTCGGGGAAATGTATCGGTGTAAAAGTATACATTTTAATTAGAAAATGTAGTGGAGAAATAGAAAAAGTAGGCTGAAAAATAAAAACTCATAAGTAAAGTACAGATACTCCCAAAAAATACTGTAACAAAGTATTATTACTTTGTTACATTACACCACTGATTTTCATTATATCTGGTCATGATATAATCATTGACAAACCTCAAACAAGAGATTCATATAAAAATATAAAAAAAATCCTTCAGAATTTTTACCCCTGCGATGTTTTCCTAGCTAGAATAATGGAAATTCATACAAACTCTTTTATTTTTATATTGGAAGCGTCTGTCACCAAAACAAATTCCTTGTGTGTGCCAGCATAGTTGGCAAAATCATACTACTCGTTGTTTTTTTACCTTTTTTGTTAGGGTGCATCAATCAAACACAAAGTTAAAAACACAAAAGTCTTTATTGTAGTTTAGAAAGTGCTTTAAGGTGAAATGACACTCATTTTACCTCATAATGCTAAACATAAAAGACAACACAAAGTTGGCTCTGATATTGAGACTCATAATAAAATAGTAGTTTTTCTTGTATTTCATCGACATTTAGACAATCTGATTAAGGCACATGTTAATTCAACCTTTGGCACATGCAATTAATTTAGTGGTCAAATGGTTTTGTTGTTCATTTTTGATAACCGATAATTCTTCTGCTTCTGAATGAATGTGAGAGCTTAATGTTTTAATATAACCATGTAAACAATATGTCTGAATAACACAGAAAACAAGAAAATGATTCTATGTGACCTCCACAAGTCATTATACAAAAAATATATATAAAGATAAGCTTACTCTGGCACATCACTTTCTACACGCTTTATAAGAACACTCATTCCACTGTATTCAGACGTTCTCTCCACAACCAAACACATGTATACAAAAAACTAAACACGTCCCACTGGCAAAATACATTTAAAGTAGCTGAAACGAAAGCTTGTGGATAATCTATGACACCACAACCATCCAATCACTGAGCTCCGAACTCTCCGGCTCTGCTCTGATTGGCTAAGAACATTCATCGGTCAGATGCGGCTGTTTCTGTGTGCGTTTCTAATGGCTATATGCTTGTGCGTATGTTTATATCTGGCAAATAAGCTGCTTTAAAGAAGGGGATATAAAATGAGAGATGAATTCAACGCATTATCGCACCCCGAGCGTCCAAACTTTGCGGCTGCGTTCAGCATTGAGCATCTGAAGCGTGATGGAGGGCAACATAGTCAGACTTCCTGTGCTCCAGGAATGAGGAAGCGGCTGTGATTGGCAGTCAGATCGCCGCTGTGGGCGGGGCTTCTCATCTCCACTTTCTTGAGGAAACATTGAGTTGAGATTCAGCTGACCAATCACAGAGAAGCAAGGAGCCGATCGGATCGAGCGCAGCACTAGAGAGACACAGAGATTTATTTAAAATCAAATTCAGATTAAAAAATAAATAAACATGTAAAAAGTCACCTATGATAATAGAAAAGTTTTTTTAAAGGAGTCTCTTCTGCTCATCAAGGCTGCATTTATCTGATCAAAAATGCAGAAAACTGTAATATTGCAAAATGTTATTATATAAAATTATGGAGTTATAATATATAATTTATTCCTGTGATGCAAAGCTGATTTTTATCAGCTGTTACTCCAGTCTTAACTGTCATAAGTTTCTGAAATCATTCTAATATCCTGATTTATTATTAGAATTATCAATGTTGGAAATAAATGTCGGAAATAATTTTTGCACAGTATTGACGTCTAGATTTGTAATAAAGTTTGCAAACCTTTAAACTTAAAGATCTCCCAGTTTTCAGAAAAAAATAAAAGCGTGAGGGCTTTATAAGAGCTCAAATTCTTGCAAAAGAAATTAAGTAATAATTATCATCATTTATTTACTACTGTGTGAAGTAAAATAATGAATATATTTGTTATGAAATATTAACTTTTTTTACAGTTAGGAAATGTCAGTTTAGTTCAGTTTTAGTGAACTATAATCTTAATGTCTTACATGCAAATAAAGAAAGTACAAAAAAATACTGCAATATTGCAAAATATACCCTTCAACCCTTAAATACTTAGAACTTTTTTGGGGAACCTGATGCACAATTTACTTGGTTTTTCCGAAATATTATAGCAGTCATCATCAAGTGCCATATATTATAATATATAATTTATATATATTATAAACAGGATAACTTTAAGTTTCTATCTAGCTAATTTAAAGTCACATTTTTCGAGAAAACAAGAGGAAATTCTAAGAAATTTTAAGAAAAACGCAAGCAACAACTGGGTGTTTTTTTTTTTTTTTTTACTGTGTACTCAAACAAAAACTCCTGAAGAAAGTTGTTTAGGTGTTTTACATTTCTAAATAAAATGTTGTCTACAAATAACATTCCTCAAGCAAGTTATAGCCATTTATTACGATATAGGTGCTTTTCCATGAAAAACAGGCCTATTTGTTTTAATTTCCAAAGAAACATGCTAATTGGTGGTTTAAAAGACCAAAACTTATGTTTATTGGTTGAATAGATGACAGGGCGGAGTAGGTGGAATTTTCACATTACCTTTACGCAATATAACATGATTAAATTACCTTTTGTTTTAAAGTAGTAATTTAAAGCATTCAATAGATATATTTATCCTTTCCGTGAGGCAAATATCCGCAGAGTTTCGGATCATTTTTGTGAAGCGCTCCTCCTCGAGACAGAGACGGCAGAAAGTGCCTGTTTGTTTTCTTTAGCTATTTTACAAAAGCACAACGTTTGGTTGATATTGTGAGTGCACACAAATAAAATTAGACCTTTTGCAGTTCGGAATGATGTATTATTCTTACCTTCATGAGAAAAAAATGATGGCGTATTTTAGGTTTCTACTGTTATTAAAGCTAGAAAAATGCACTTTAGCTTCCCCTCTCCGCACAAATGATTGGATATGCGTCTAACAGCGCACATTTATCTGGGTTAAATGTTTAAATTAATATGTTTTTGTCTTAAAGAGTAAATTAATGGTATCAAAAATGATGTAAAATATCAATATTTTTTAAAGTACTGTATCAAAGTTATGCATTACACCAGTCAAAATCGCCAAAAGTGGAAAATGTGTTTTTCACTGGACAGTGATGATATGAATAGAGTGTTTGTGTGTGAGTCTGACCGTCTCGACTGTGTCTGTCTCTCAGTTTGTCTCTGGCCTGCTGGTTTCCTTTGGCCGCCGCCTGATGATACAGACTGACAGCGGTTTGGTCACACGGAGACACGCCGAAACCCGTCTCATAACACTGAGCCAGACACACTAGAGCCGCTGCATCCTGCACATCAACACAACACCGTCAGATCTCACATCACTGCCATCTGAAACATGTATAGAGTTTGAGTATTTGAAGAGTAGAGGTGCGTTACCCCGCTCTCAGCCGCCATCCTGAAATAATGAACACACTTCTCCTCATCACAGTCTGAACGCTGAGACAAAACCACACCCAGATACACCTGAGCCTGAATACACAGACAGATGCGTTCATAGGAGATTTATTTACATTTATCATTTTTTCTTATATTTACATTTTATTAGGGCTTATTCATCAATTCCAATCGACTATTCAGTTTTTAAAAACCCTCGATTTCATTTTGCCCGCGTCGAATAACCAGCAAAATACCGAAAGTGGCGCATTTCACGAATGAGAATCCATAAAAAGCTTTATTTACTGTGAATTCACAAACGCTACAATTCAGTTAAATACATACATGAGATGCAGATTTAATATATGTGCATCAGTTATTTACATGCGTGTAGGTTACATATGTGACACTGGACCACAAAACCAGTCATAAGGTTAAATTTTACAAAACTGAGATGTATGCATCATATGAAAGCACAATAAATAATCTGTCTATTGATGTATGGTTTATGATAGGACAATATTTGGCCGAGATACAACTATTTGAAAATCTGAAATCTAAAGCTGCAAAAAATCTAAATACTGAGAAAATCACCTTTAAAGTTGTCCAAATTAAGTTCTTAGCAATGCATATTACTAATCAAAAATTACATTTGGATAGGTTTACAGTAGGAATTTTACAAAAAAATCTTCATGGAACATGATCTTTACTTAATTTCCTAATGATTTTTGACATAAATCAATAATTTTGACCCATGCAATGTATTTTTGGCTATTGCTACAAATATACCCCAGCGACTTAAGACACATATGTGCATCTCAGCGGCTCCGTTTACAGTATGCTGTTTCACAAGAACTGTTATCATTAACATTTATCATTGGTAGAGCATCTCAAACTCCATCTCTGCATGTTGTTGTGAGTTTGGGTTTATTGTTACGTTCATCTGGGAACACAACGTGCGCCATTTCATCTGATTTGAAAGGTAAATCATTTATAAACCAATGCAAACACAGGAGAATATATCAATATCTTTCTCATTATGCTAAGTGTTTATCGCGATTTCAAAATAAAAGTTTAAACCCTCACACGTTTTGATGTCCACATATTCATTAAATTACAGTGGCTAACATTTCTGAAGTTATAGATATGGCCATATATTAAAGATTATGTGGACATTTGACTTAAATGTTGTTTAGTGGCTATTAAACACAGATTAGATTGCTCAGTGAAGTGTAAAAACAATCGTCAGGCCGCTGGCGCCCTCTGCAGGCCTTTGTTGTAATGCGTAATGCACATTAGCTCTATTGTTTATAATACATGATGCATTTCAACAGTTCTGTGCAAATAAAACCATATGATTTCTTGCTTTTGAACTATTTATCATTAACTCATTGCTATTATATATGTATTTTAAGTCATTTTTAAGGCTATTGTTCACTTACATCTATTTTTATCACACAAAAAATAATTAAATAATTAAAAATAATTATAGTGCCCTATGAAATCCATTTTATTTTAAAATTCATTTTTTTCCATTAAAATTTTTTCTATACTTTTTCTATGTTTTAATGGTTAAATTATTATTATTTTTTTAATCAGAAACTCTGTCTTATTAATTGAGTTTTACAGTTTTATTTTTACCAATTTTTTTTCATCACTTTTCTGGATTCCATTTTAATGGTTCGATTACATTTTAATAATCAAAAGCATCAAAATAAAATGTTCTTTCGTAAAATTGTTGTTTTTGTGGAGAACTAGTCGTTTAGAATAATTGACTAATTGATAAATTAGTCCATAGATTAATCTATATAAAAATAGTTGTTTTTCCAGGTAAATATATTTCTAATGATGCTGTTGACATGAAATTTTCACCAGATGTTCATAACAACCCAAGCAATCCATACATACAATTTATTTAATACTTTGTAGAAGACGCCTCCTGCATGGAGAAACTAGCCGCATATATTGCTCAGGTGTGATTTTTGGCCTTCAAATCTTGAAGGATTTGTGGGACTCCTCTATGAACTCTGATCTTTAGTTCTTATTTTTCATTGGATTCAAGTCCGGTGATTGGCTGGGCCATTCTAGCAGCTTTATTGTCTTTTTCAGAAACCAACAAAGTTTCCCTTTGGCTGTGTTTGGGATCATTGTCTTGCTTCATCCTCCCGGTGCTGTAGGTGTTGGGACTGAACCAGCTAATATTAATTTCCACTGACAAGGGGCAGAATCGCTTTCTAATTACAAGTTTTTTTGTTTACATTTGCATGTAAATATTTTTTTTTTTTTTCATGTGATACCTCAGTGAGTCCGGCGTCTGCTGCCGCCTGCAGGAACTTGAGCGCCACTGCTTCGTCTGTTTCTGATCTCTGCTGCCCTCTGCTGTTCAGGAGGAGTTTAGCACAGCGATACTGAGCCTGGCGATGACCAGCGGCTGCGGCGCATCTGTAGTAATGCACCGCCTGAGAGACAGTCACAGAAATAACTATTAGTATTTATGAAGTTTTTATTATTATTATTATTTAAATGATATAATTTAAACCAATACACGCAGGAACTTTTCTTGTATTTTTTTTTTCTCAACAATGCAATTTAGATGATGCTGCAGCCTAAACTGAGATGCTTTTTTTTTTTTTTTTTAGAAAATACAGTATGTGTAAATGCTACTAATCATTTTATTATCATTTAAATTAAATATTATTATTTTTATTAATATTAAATATTATAAATATTATTAATGCAATAATACTCAAGTACTGTAAAAATGTGTAAAAATGTAATAAATAATAATTATAAATAAATAATAATAATAATAATTATTATTATTAAATATTTAAAAATTAAACAGGTCAATAAAGAAATATTACTAATAATACTACTATACTATTACATTTTAAAAGTATTTAATAAATATTAAATATTATTATTTAAATTTAAAAAATGTATACCGAATTATAAAGAAACATTTAAATACTATTGTACAGTAAAAGAAAAAAAGTATTAAACAATTAAAATAATAAAAAGTATTAAGAATTAAAATAATAATACATTAAATGTTAATTTGTTACTTTTATTTATTTGACGTAACATTTACAAAAAATTTTATTGTGTTATTATGTTTGTATAAATTTCTTTAACTTTGAAATGTTAAAAGCTTTTATTTTGGCACTTTTTATTGACAAACTTATAAATGATTCTCAAATTGTGCACATGTTATGAATGTAATATTTAATGTTAATTTAAAAATTAAGCAATTTTTTCTGACTTCTCAGTTTGTAGAATACACACATTTGTATGCAAAATACCCATAAAAAGCTTTTTATTTCTACTTTTATTTGATTATTTTAAGTAGTTTATCTCATGCTAGACTTTTTGCGCTTTTAAATGGTGTAACGCATTTCCCAGTGTGTAAGTTACTTTTTAATCATCTGAAATGTGTTGCAACTAATTTTCCAAAGCAACTTAAATTATGCAATTAACATCAAACATGCAAATATTTTTAAACTTGAAAATATGCAAATATGCAAAATGTGTAAATCCATATAAATATGGGAAAATCCCACCACCTTGCTGAGGTCTGGCTGCACTCCTCGTCCTTTCTCGTAGCAAACTCCCACATTAAACTGAGCTTTGCTGTAGTTGTGCTGCGCTGAGGCCAGAAAACAGGAGAAGGCCGTCTCATATTCGCCCGCTCTCGCGCTCTCCAGACCTGAAACACAAAAAACATTCAGACGCTGGTTTAATTTAGTCAGTGACAGCTCTGTGTGAGCTCATCATTACCGATGATGTTGAGGATTACGGGAACGCTGCCGTCCGCCACGCGTCGCAAATTCTGTGCTGCTGCATCAGGTGTGAGATTCTCCTAAAGCAAACATAGGAGTTAGATCAATGCACTTTTATTTCTATAGCACTTTAGACATTACAGATTGGTTCCAAACTGCTTAAAGGAACACTCACCTTTTTTTGGAAATAGGCTCATTCTCCAACTCCTGAGGTAATAAGTTGAGTTTTACCATTTTGAAATCCATTCAGCCGTTCTCCTGTTCTGGCGATATCACTTTTAGCATAGCTTAGCATAGATCATTGAATCCTATGAGACCGATAGCATCACGTTCCAAAAAAAAAGTTTCGATATTTGTCCTGTTTAAAACTTGACTCTTCTGCAGTTATATCGTGTACTAAGACCGGCTGAAAATGCAAAGATGCGGTTTTCTAGGCTGATAAGGTTATTTGCTGCCGTAACATGGCCGAAGCAGGATATTACGTCCATATTACGGCAGCAAACTTCCTTGACTATTACGCCGGAATGGGAGTGTAGTTCCTAATCCTATCATCGTAGAAAATTGCATCTTTACATTTTCCGCCGGTCCTCCAGTACATGATATAACTGCAGAAGAGTCAAGTTTTAAATAGGACAAATATCGAAACTCGTTTCATTTTTGAATGCGATGCTATTGGTCTCATAGGATTCAATGATCTATGCTAAGCTATGCTAAAAGTGATATCGCCAGAACCGGAGAACGGCTGAATCGATTTCAAAAAGGTAAAACTAAACTTATTAACTCGGGGGGAGTTGGAGAATGAGCCTATTTCCGAAAAAAGTGGAGTGTTCCTTTAACAGAAAAAAGCAGGGAAATAACTGTGTTAAGGTTGCAAAATGTACTAAACTAATTCAATTACAGCTGTTAAACAGCTTTAAAGCAGACAATAGAGTGGTTATTCAAATGCAATTTTATTGGCCGATTCAGATTTTTTTTAGTAAGAGTCCTGCCCATGCCGATTTTTGCAGATTCTGATTTTCTAAAACTGAAAGCATATACAGTGCCATTTTTTTACATTTTGTTCTGTTGCTGCCTTATGTTGAACTACTTTAAATTACTTTTTTCCCACATCATTCTACACTCCCTACTCTATAATGGCAAAGCAAAAAATAGGTTTTTAACATTTGTGCAAATTTAAGAAAAATAAAAAACTGAAAAGATTTGCGTAAGTATTCATGCCCTTTTCTGGGACACTGGAAATGTATCTCAGGAGCATTCATATTGCTTCTAGATGTTCCTACACTTGGAGTGGAGTTAAACTGTGGCAAATTCATTTGAATGAGTCTGATTTAGAAAGACACACACCTCTCAGAAAAGGTCTAACAGCTGAAAATGCATATCAGAGCAAAAACCAAGTCCTGAGGTCAAGATAACTGCCTGTAGAGCTTGCATTAAGGCAATGATCTAGGGAAGAGTTGCATTGAAGGTTCACAGAAGCATTATCCATAATGCAAGACGATTGGAACAACTAGGAGTTGAGAAAATGTCAATATGAATGCTCCTGAGCTAAATCTCGAGTGTCCCAGAAAAGGGTATGAATACTTATGCAACGGGATCTTTTCAGTTTTTTATTTTTCTTAAATTTGCACAAATGTTAAAAACCTATTTTTTGCTTTGCCATTATGGAGTAGGGAGTGTAGATTGATGTGGGCAAAAAGTAATTTAAAGTAGTTTAACATAAGGCAGCAACATAACAAAATGTGAAAAAAATGAAGGGGTATGAATAATTTCGCAAGGCACTGTACAAACAAAATCTTTTTTTTTTTCAATGCAAAAAGTATTTACATAATAAAAATGTATTAATCATTACAAGTTACAGATATTCTCTAAAAATGCATTTACACTGCAAAATTTAAAATTGCATAAATAATTTATAAGATTAATGTTTTAAATATGTTTAAAACATGCAAATAAAGTGGGGGGAACACTTCCGGTTCCATCGTCCCAAAACCCAAAAGTGGTACTTTATTCACTAAAATAAATGTAATCTTACCATAATCAAAAACGTGCTCACTCTGCTGTTCTTTAATAATTTCATACACTAGATTTTTATTGGATACTACGTGGAGACTCGTTTTTAAATAAAATATCCATATTAATCAAGGATTGATTGACTTTTAACAGACCTTATTTTGAAATGTACAGAAATAGGTGCTTTCATTTGTGTTTTAGTAATGATTATTTAATTTATTCACTCCGTACTGTTTATTATTATTGTTTTATTTCAGTTTTATTTTGGCTCTAGTTTAGAATTTATTCCAGTTTTATATGAAAAGATGCATGTAACATGCACTAAAGTTCATCCACAGAGTAAATCCTTTATACTGAACATGTTTCTAAAAATAAGTTTGGAAAAGGTTGTTAGAAGGATGGTGGAGTTGTGAAGGGGAGCCACCGATGTAGTCCGTTTATAGCCTAAGTTTAGCTTTTTAGTTCTGGCGTTTGTATTTAGGCTTCAAAATTAATGCAAGTTATATTATTTTGTGAGGATTATCTTGACGGATAAAAAGTAAGTTTCATGGCTAATTCCAGTTCCTGGCCGGTTGATCGGTGCATCTTTAACTCAGATCAATTCAGCGCAGTTTTGATTCAAATATAAGGACAAATTGCGTTTTCATGTCTAAAATGTTACCTCTGGTTTTGGGTTTTCAGGAAAAAGAGTTTCATCTGTAAGAAAATCAAGAATCAAGATTTAGCATCTTGCATCTCTACTGTTCACATTATTGTATTTATTTCAATTATAGTCTAATACAATGCAAAAAGAAGGCAAATATAAAGCACTGTTGTACAGTTCAGAATGTGTGGAAAAGAATAAGAACAACAACAAAACGGTCAAATGCACATTTGTGACCCTGGACCACAAAACCAGTCAAAAGGAAGCATGAAGTCTGAATTAGAGCTGTCACTATCGATTATTTTGGTAATCGAGTAATTTGTCAATTATTCTGACGATTAATTGAGTAATCGGATAATTATAATTATTATTTTTTTGTAATAATAAAATAGACCTAAGTTAACAATAGCCTTTAAAATGACTTAAGTACTTATATAAGAGCAATGAGGCAGTACTAATTAGGTCAAATAAAGTATCAAAAGCAAGTAGTCATGTGGTTTTATTGAACAAAACTGTTCAAATACATAATGTATTCAGTGTTGTTTTCATCAACGATGACGATGACGAAATCATTTCGTTGACGCCACTTTTTTCATGACGATAACGAGTCGATGACGAGATAAAAATGGCTCGTTGATGACTAAAACATGACGAGACGTGTGTGAGTTTTCGTTGACGAGACGAGAATAGACGAAAATGTTAGTGGGAGGTCCGTCAGACGTTTAAAATGCATGACATTTCTGCTTATTGTGCATGCCAATTAAAACTTAAAAAGTATCTGCCGCTATGGCAAGCCGTTTTAGCATTAAATACTCTTTGCTATACTAGTATGGCAAGCCGTTTTAGCATTAAATACTCTTTGCTATACTAGTATGGCAAGCCGTTTTAGCATTAAATACTCTTTGCTATACTAGTATGGCAAGCCGTTTTAGCATTCCATCCTTGTTTGTCTTTTATGTTCTAAAACATTCCTTCATTATTGTAATTATTGGTGAAAATAGTCGATCCGGAAGCTCACATTGTGTTGAACTATAGATCTGCTATTTTCAGAACTTATAAGTGACACTACCCAACAGCAAAATACTTACTGACCTACATTAATTTGTTAAAAGACTACCTTTTTCCCTTTTTTGACTAAAACTAGACTAAAACCTTTTGGACTTTTCGTCGACTAAAATTGGACTAAAACTATCACATTTAGAAGTGACTAAAATTTGACTAAAACTAAGAAGCATTTTAGTCCAAAAGACTAAGACTAAGACTAAATCTAAGATGGTTGTCAAAAACAACACTGAATGTATTATAAACAGTAAAGCTAATGTACATTATGCTTTATAACAAATGCCTGCAGAGGGCGCCAGTGGCCTGACGATTGTTTTTTTAAACTTTAATATTTGTTTAATCCTTGTTTAATATTGACTCAACAAACATTTACTTAAAATGTCCACTTAATCTTTAATATTTGGCCATTTCTTTACGACAGAAATGCTGCAGACACTGTAATTTGGTGAATATGTGGACATCAAAACGTCTAAACTCAGGGTGATGGTTTAAACTTTTTTTTTTCAAATCACGATGAATAGTTAGTATAGAAGAATACATCAATACATCTAGATGTGTTTGCGTAGGGTTATAAATGATATACCTTACAAATCTGATGAAATGGCACACGTTGGGTTCCCAGATAAACGTTATTATGAACCAAAACTCACAATCACATGCAGAGATAGAGTTTAAGATGCTCCACACATGGAAATGATAACAGTTCTTGTTGAGCAACATTTACTGTGAACGGAGCCGATCTGAGACGCACGTAAGTAACTTACATGCATGTTAATAATCAACGTGCATATTTTAAACATGCATCGCATATATATATTTAATTGAATCGTAGCATTTGCAAATTTTTAATAGCATTATGCTTTATTATAATTTTAAATGGGTTTAATATGTGGAATGCGCCACTTCCGGTATTTTGCCGATCACTCGACACGGGAAAAATGCAATCAAGGATTTTTTTAAAATCGAATACTCGAATAGAATCAAGGAATACTAAATAAATAAGCTTTTCACTGATGTATGGTTTGTTAGAATAGGACAATATTTGCAAATCTGCAATCTGAGGGTGCAAGAAAAATCTAAATATTGAGAAAATCACCTTTAAAGGTGTCCAAATGAATTGATTTCTAATCAAAAATTCAGTTTTGATATATTTACAGTAGGAAATTTACAAAATATCTTCATGCAACATCTTAACCCTATAAAGCCTACTGTATCCTATTTAATATGTACAAGTCTTCTAAATTATCAACATGATCAAAACTTTGAGAAACCTGTTGTACATGATCTACTACATGCCTTCTGTCATCTAAATGATATTTTATACTTTTTTAGCAACTAAAAGGTCTGTCTCAACTGTTTTACACGTGCGTTTTTGCAGTCAAATCTTTAAAGATTTGTATAAAGTAAATGTAAGAATAAGATGAACACTTACTGGACTGAAACAACTTACAACGTAGGTTCACTCGATTGTCCATACATCTTTTTTTTATTATTTTTTAAAGAAAATTCTGTTAAAATGCATCAAATATGGTCCAGAACATTGATTTGTTCATCTCCGAATCAGCATTGTATTGCACTGAATAAAGTTTTTCCCCCACAATAAAAACTGCTGAGCTTGATCATAAATCTAAGCATTTAAATATCATCTTACTAAGACATATTATTGGGAGATATAGAGTGACAACTGATATTTATATGCATTTTATTTAAGCAGTTTGTTATACTGCTATAAAGATATCACTGATTTACATTACAAACTACCAGAATTTCATCTTACTTTATGGCTATATAAGTATCAACTATGCACCAAATAGCATATCATTGCTTAGTTTGAGCCTTTGATTAAAATTATGCATTTTTTTTCCTCATAGAGCATGAGCTCCTTTATTAAACTATATGAGCCTTGAAAGTCTGATATCAATTATGATACTCAACAAAAACCTCACATGCAAACCTTTGTCTAAAAAGGTTAAAAAAATTGACTTATTTAATATGTCAGGCTTTACAGGGTTAATATCCTAATGATTTTTGGCATTAAAAAAAATGATAATTTTGACCCATACAATGTATTTTTAGCTATTGCTACAAATATACCCATACTACTTAAGACTGGTTTTGTCCAAAATAAAATGGAATTAAAAATGTCTAATATCTGGATCAGCTGTGAATGTGTGTTAGTTTTTGTTTTCTGACCGCAGTGTGACGCGTTGCTCGCCGGCTCCTCCTGCTGGTCATCAGAGCTGTGCGCCATCTGCAGGTCAGAGGTCACGTCTCCATCACTATTACCCTGATTAGGGTCACTGGAGCCGCTGTCGCTGTGCTCTGGACTCTGCAGCGCCCCACGCAGGCATTTCACCGTCATACCGCCGGATAAAACATCCGGCCTGGACACTAGAAACACATTAGTGAGAAGAGTTGAACATAAACTGCTATTCATTTTATTATTGTTATTATTTATTACTTTATTTTAATCTAGATTATTTTCTTTTCTTTTAAAAAATTACTTTTTTTTTTTAAATAAAATTTATGTTTTTTTTAAATCATTCCAAAGCAACTCATATAATGTAATAAACATCACACATGCAAATGTTTTAGCATTACTAACTTGACATCACAAACTATTCAACATCAAAATAAAATGCAGTCATACAAACATTAAAAAGTAACACTTTTTAGTCAGAATGATGTAAACATGTGAAGATGCTATTTTTCATGGATAGTGGGACACAAGTGAAATACACAGCCATGTTTACATAATAAATGATAGCAAATATTAGCAAATGTTATTATTTATTAATTTGGCAAATAGTTAAATTTGATAAAAAATAAATCTTATTTCTACTTTATTATTATTATTTATTTTGATTAGATTTTTTTGGTTTTAAATTACGCATAAATGTAAATGTTAGTAATGCTTTGGCAATAATACATTTTTATTGCCTGGTCTCTGAATCTGATGGGTTGATTTTTATTTTAATTTTCATTTGTACTTTGTGAGTAGTAGTAGTGATAGTAGTAATTTTGTTTTTTATTTACAGGGTTCCACTCCAATCCAAATGTCAAATTCCCTGACTTTCACTGACTTATAAGCTAAATTTCCATGACCTACAATGAACAGGTATTTACTTGTTCACAGATGTTTTTAGAACAAAACACACATATATACTACTATTTTCTTTTTGCTTTTACCAGTTAAATGCATTTTGATATTTTAAGAACCATAACAATAGGCAAAACATGTGAAACAACACAATAAAACAGTATAGAAAAATTACATTTTGGACAAAATAAATATAAAACTCCCTGACTTTTAATGTCTGGAATAGACCTTTAAAAATTCCATGATATTCCTGAAATTCCATAACCACTGGGAACCCTGTATTTACTGTGATCTGTGTTTTTAATTAACAGGCTAAATTATGCATATGCATGTAAATGTTACTAATGACTTGTCAATTATATATTACTACTGACTAATCTCTGATTGACAGAATTTTTATTTTTAGTTCTACTTTATTATTATTATTATTTATTTATTTATACATTTTTATTTCTATTTTTACTTTATTATTATATTTTAATCTGGACTTTTTTCTTTAAATTATGTATTTTCATGTCAATTTTACTAAATATAATTGTTTTTAATATGTCGATTAAACTAATAAATCTAGACGAGAACCACCTGTGTTGGCCTGACTGATCTCTGATTGGCTGAAGTGTTGTGTGATTGACAGCAGGACTCACAGATGTCAATCAGGACTCTGTAGGAGCATTTCTGTACGAGTCCGGCGTCTCTGATCTGGGCCGCTCCAGAGTTGTGATCCGGATGCGAGGACAGTCGAGAGTGAATCCTGCGACAGAGCTGCATAAAGAGAACCGCAGCGGCGCCCTGCACAAACACACACAAACCAGTTCATAAAACACATCTTAGAGACAAAATACAAACAAAAAACAGTAAGTGCTGTAGTGAGTTACCCATCCCACTGCATCGAGAGCGGTGTATCTCGGCAGACCAGTGTAGCAGAACTGAGATGTTCGCTTCTTTTTCTGATCATCTTCTCCTCTGTGAGAACTGACAGAGAGACAGTGAAAGTGGTCATATGATGTTGCTAAAAAGAGCATTATTTTGTGTATTTGTTGTAATGCAATGTGTTTATGTGGTTTGAAGTTCAAAAAACATTATTTTCCACATACTGTGCATTATTGTTGCTCCTCTCTGCCCCGCCTTTTTCTAAAACGCCTTGATTTTAGCAATACTCATCGTTGATGGAAAACCAAGGTGTTCTCTGATTGGCCAGCTATCTGGTGCATTTTGATTGGCTAAATACCTCAAGCGTGTGACGGAAAGATTACGCTTCTTACTCGATTACCTTTTCTCGGCGCAACGAGACAGAAACTATAAAACCCATTATGAACCATTTACATAACTTTTAACCTCAAATCGTCTCCTTGTCTAGCTCTGCGTGAACTCTGTGTATTCTACATTGCTGTTTTACCTTTTTTTGCAAAGGGCGTCTGATATTCTTTGCATGTTCAGTTTGTAAACGCTGGGTCAGTACTTCTGCCGCGATGTAGGGCAATTTTGAAGTTGGAGGAGGGAATGAGATGGGAGTTTTTCGGCATACCCTAACTGTCTTGAACTGGAATACACAGAATTCACGTAGAGCTAGACAAGATGAGCATTTGAGGTTAAAAAGTACATAAATTGTCCATTTTTTTTTTTTTTTAGAAAATAACGAATCTTTTGCTAGATAAGACCTTTTTTTTTCTTGACTGGGATCATTTAGAGTCCTTTGAAACTGCATTTAAACTGCATTTTGAAAGTTCAAACTCAGGGGCACCATAGAAGTCCACTATATGGAGAGAAATCCTGAAATGGGGGTGAGTACATTATCTGTACATTTTTGTTCTGGAAGTGAACTACTCTTTTAATTAATCTCAGCTGTTTTAGGATCACGTATGACGTGAGTGATCACGCATATCAGTCGGTACCTGCTGTTGTCAGATGCGTGTCGTCCGCTGGTCAGGATGGAGGAGTTGATGACCTCGTCCTCCACATGATGACCCTGTGAGAGCCGCAGCTGAGCGTTCCCATGGCACCGGCTCAACACTGCGGATCAAGAACAAAACCCATGTGAGTTTTCAGAGGTTTGATGTTTATGAATCGTCTAATGCAGGAGATCTGCAGCAGTGATTTGAGATCTAGAGTTTTGTCTTTAATGGACCATTCATACATAGAACAATAACTCTAAAATGTTAATAATAATATCACTGGTTTGTTTGTTTTTTTCAGCTGATGAATGATAAAAACATTGACAGCTAATCAGAATCTCACGTGCATGTGCATTTAAAGCAGCAAACCATATAATTGAAGCCTGCGCTTAAACTGAACAGAACTTTTTTTTTTTTTCAGTTTGTGTGGATTCCAACATAGTTTTTGTTATAGTTGTGTTTATAGTTGCCCTTGTTGGTGTGGATGCTAATTTATTTATCTTTGGTGTTTTTTGGCAGTGGCTATTTGCACTAAGTGTGAATAGCAATAGATGTTATTTACACCAAGTGCAAATATCTATATTTACACTACATTAAAATAGCAGGGTTTTCTGCTATTTACAGTTTTACAGTCCAAAAACTTTCAGAATCTGCTAAATGTTAATTATTTTACCAAAACAAGAGGGATCATACAAAATGCATGCTATTTTTTATTTAGTACAGACCTGAATAAGATATTTCACATAAAAGATGTTTAAATATAGTAATAAAAATAAATAATAGTTGAATTTATAAAAATGACCCCATTCAAAAGTTTATATCCCCTTGATTCTTACTGTGTTTAATTCTGACTTAATAACTCACAATTGCAAGTTTATATCATGAAATTCTCGCAATTACGAGATTATATCCCAATTTCGACTTTATTTCTCAGAATTGTGAAATATAACATTTTTAAAACAGTCAACAGTGGCGAAAAAGGGCTTCCATAGTTATGAGATTTAAAAAAGGGAGGAAAAAGTTCGGCAAAAGGCGGATTCGAACCCAAGTCGAGCGCCTCAAAAACAACTACTCAATGCGTTTTACCATCTACGCCTCGCCCAATCACAAATTGGTGGGCGGGGTTAGTGTAAATAGCCTCTGCCAACAAGGCTTAAAGAGACACTTTTTTAACTTTCTTTTTTTTTTAAATCATTCATCGCTTTAAAAAGAAATATCTGTGTTCCCCTGTGTCCTCATGGCTATAACAGCTGTGGTGTGTATTTTTGTCACAGTGTAGTAATGTTTAGTTATCCTTATAGTATTCATTTGTTTGTGTGTGTGTGTGTGTGTGTGTGTGTGTGTGTGTGTGTGTGTGTGTGTGTTTGTTTTTTCTTTTTTTTTATTATTATTTTAACGTTTCCCTCATCGATCAATAAAGAAAATGTTATAAAAGTGAACAACCCTAAAATTTGATCTGTTCAAGCGCTGAAACCGAAACTATCCTCAAACTTACTCAAATATGTGTTTTATGCAGATACTCAACTAAATTCACGCTCCTCTTAATAATATCTGACACACAATCGCATACAGTGAAACATCGCAACAATGTATCGGTGTAGCTATTAATGCATTGTAACAATGTATCAGTGCATTATTGTATCAGATGATGAATGTTTCATAATCGCTCACCTCTGCCCACAAAACCCTGAATCCTCCACATGTCTGCGGTTGTTTTGTGAGTTTATGAGGATAAATAAACTCACGCCATGATGATCTCTGACAGTCACGAGTTACAGAACCGGCTCGATGAAGGACGAACAGCGGATATGACGCAATCGCCCTAAAATAGAAACCACAGTCTGCAGTTTATTCTCCCGCCACCAGAGGCCGCCCCTCACCAGTATACTTAGAGACTATGCAGGGCCTATTGTTTTTATTATTTTTTTACTAAAATATTATTTTGACTACATTATTATTATTATTATTATTATTATTATTATTATTATTATTTCTCATATGTGTTTTGTTATTATCATTATTATGTGTTCTGTGTAACAGTCTTCTCTCTCTCTCTGTGTGTGTGTGTGTGTGTGTGTGTGTGTGTGTGTGTGAGAGAGAGAGAGAGAGAGAGATTTTTTATTTATTTATTTTCAAACATCTTTATATAACAAAAGGATTACTTAAATAAAACACAAAAATCACACCATTTTCAGTGCAAAATTAAGTTCTTTTTCAAATACAGAACACAAAGCTCCTCTGACGCCATATTTTTTCAAAAATATTTAAAGAGTCCATAATTTGTAAAAAAACGAAAATCAATTAAAAGCCTTGATTTTATCATAGCTCTAAACACCTTTTCAACATTGTATGCAATGTTCTGCTCAATTTGATCTCTCCTACTAATGTAAAAATGGCCATTTTGGTTATACCCAAAATAAAGTTTAACAACTGACTTTCACTTTTACGTTTCTAAACATATTTAAAGCCCCAAATAAAAGTGTGCACGGAAAATTTCTCATTAAAACAGTTAAAAAGATTTCGCAAACTATCAAATAAAGGCTTAAGTCTCTTTCTGAAAACAAAAAGGACATTCACTGATGACATCTGGATTTAAAACAGAAATAAAAGCATTAACAGCAATAAGAGAGAGAGATTGTGTGTGTGTGTGTGTGTGTGTGTGTGTGTGTGTGTGTGTGTGTGTGTGTGTGTGTGTGTGTGTGTGTGTGTGTGTGTGTGTGGGCTGTTGGTTTGTAATGAGCGGTCTGAAGACCAACACGTGCTGTGTTTGTGCTAAAACTAAAGCTGGTTTTGCATGAGGGTGGATCGAAAGCCTTTACAGCGTCACTGTGGTTTGTCATCGGGTTCCTCTTTAATTATCATGAATGTCATGAAAGCAGATCAATCTGGGAGCACGGCTCTCCATTCCCTCATAGACGTGATGTGGTCAAGGATGGGAATCCGTCAAACGCTCCTCTGAATCCAGATGTTCTTCGCTCTAAAACAGGAGATCCGTATTGAGAAACCACTGTGACGTGTGGCAGGGCTTTTCTCATGTAAATGCACCAGAGCTCAGCCAGTATACAGAGACATAAAACTAATGTGGAGAGGATCATTGCGGAGAAATGTTCAGGTTTTTTATCTTAGCAAGTCTGACATCTGAGAAGCATTTCATCTTACCCTTTTTCGTTTAATTGCATGCAGTCTGGGAGAAACAACTGAGATATCAAAGAGGTCTTACAGGAAGTGCTTGTGGCCTGTTGTGAGGATTGCAGCCACATGTTTACAGGAGTCTTTTCCTAGTCGCAAGCAGCATAATCAACATCGACAATACAAATAAACATTTTATACAGTTTTAAACATTGCATAAAAAATATGTCTTAAATGACTCTTATGATTCTTTTCAAAAACATTTAAAAAAATTCTAGTAATTGTAAGATGTGTTTCAGTTACTAAAATAAAATAAAGCTACATTTAAATATTTAAAATGAAAAAAAAAATACAAAAGCACAACACATGAAACTTAAACTATTAAAAATGATTTTGGTAATTGAAATAAAGCTAAAATTAAATTCAGCTTAATGCAGAACAGAATTTTGAAAGTCTTAAGTTTAAGCTGAAGTGCTAAAATTACTCAAATTAAGACTGAAATAAAAATAAAGTTAATATATATTAAATATTAAATACAAAAAATGTAAATATTAAAGAAAAAAGTGTCAAAAGCACATAACAAAATTATTAAATAATTTAACCTAACCATAACCCATAATTTAAAATAACAGGTTTCTATTTGAATATATTTTAAAATGTAATGTATCCCTGTGATCAAAGCTACATTTTCAGTGTTTACATGATCCTTCAGAAATCATTCTAATGTGCTGATTTGCTGTTCAAGAAACATGTTTTATTATTATCAATATTTAAAACAGTTAAGCACATTTTTAATTGTTTTATTATTGATAATACTTTTATTTAGCTAGGATGCTTTAATCAAAAATTATGATAAAGGCAATCATAATGTTACCTTTCTATACTTTCTATTCATCGAGAAAACCTAAGAAAAATCTACTTAGTTGTTTTCAGCATAATAATAATAATAATTATAATAATAATAAAATACATGTTGTTTAGCAAATCAGAATATTAGAATGATTTATGAAGAATCATGTAACGAGTAATGATGCAAAAAAATCCAACTTTAAAATCACAGGAACAAGTTACATTTTAAAATATTCAAATCGAAAACAGTTCTTTTAAATATTAAAAATATTTCAAAATGTTACTGTTTTTGCTGTACTTTGGATCAAATAAATGCAGGCTTGGTGAGCAGAAGAAGCTTCATGGTAGCACTTTATTTTAAGGTGTCCATAACACAGAGTAGTTACCTAGTTAAGTACTTAGTAGTAGCTGTTGTACTTACATAAAATAAAATGTACTTACCATGTACCATGTTTGTTTTTGTCTGCTTGACAGGACCATGCAAAGTTGTGTAACTTCTATTAGAGCAGTTAAAATCAGGTGCTTTGAGTATAATTCTCTCATACTGACCACTGGATGTTCAACATGGCATCTCATGGCAAAGAACTCTCTGAGGATTTGAGAATTAGAATTGTTGCTCTCCACAAAGATGACCAAGGCTATTAAAGGTTCAGTAACACCCTGAAACTGAGTCAGAGTTATACAGAGGTTTTCCAAAATGGGTTAAATACGGAACAGGCCTTGCAATCAACGAGTTGAGCTATAGTTTTGTGTTTCAGGTGCAGAACCTGGCTTTAAAAAAAACATGCACGAGTGCTGCCAGCATTGCTTTAAAGGTTGCAGAAGTAGAACATCCAACAACAACCTGTGCAGTTCTTTTCAATTCCATGCCCAGGATGATTAAGTCAGTGCCAGATGACAATGGTGCTAACACAAAATATTTACACTTTGGACACGTTCACTAAGGGTGTACTCACTTTTGTTGCCAGCTATTTTGACAATAATGACTGTATGTTGAGTAGTTTTCAGAGGACAATAAATCTACAGTACAGACCAAAAGTTTGGACACACCTTCTCATTCAAAGAGTTTTCTTTATTTTCATGACTGTGAAAATTGAATTATATTTAATTCTATAAAATATTTAATTCTATATATACTATATATACTTCTGCACAACACAACTGAAGATCCCAACCCCATTTATAAGGCAAGAGATCCCACTTATTAAACCTGACAGGGCACACCTGTGAAGTGAAAACCATTTCAGGTGACTACCTCTTGAAGCTCATCAAGAGAATGCCAAAAAGTGTGCAAAGCAGTAATCAAAGCAAAAGGTGGCTATTTTGAAGAACCTAGAATATGACATCCCTGGTGAAAAAACCAGCTAAAACCAGCCTCTGGTTGGCTGGTTTTAGCTGGTCAACCAGCCTGGTTTTAGCTGGTCATAGCTGGGAGGCAGGCTGGTTTTAGAGGGGTTTTGGCAATTTTTCCAGCCTGGCCAGGCTGGTCAGGCTGGTCTTAGTTGGTCAGGCTGGGAAACCACCAGCTAAAACCAGCCTGACTAGCCTGGCCAGGCTGGGAGACCAGCTAAAACCAGCCATTTCCAGCTTAAACCAGCTAAGACCAGCCAACCAGCCTAGGCTGGTTTTAGCTGTTTTTTTCAACAGGGATATTTTCAGTTGTTTTTTGCTATGTATATAATTCCACATGTGTTAATTCATAGTTTTGATGCCTTCAGTGTGAATCTACAATTTTCATAGTCATGAAAATAAAGAAAACTTTGGTTCAAAGGTGTGTCCAAACTTTTGGTCTGTACTGTATACTGCTATACAAGCTGCACATTGACTACTCTAAAATATATTCATTTCTATTGTATTGTCCCTTGAGAAGATATACTAAAACGGTTGCTGAAATGAACATACTGTAACTAAAAATGACTAAAACTTAAAATAGTTTCCTGTATTTGAAATGAACCCAAGATAACATATTAGATGAAAAATGTACACTTAAAACAAAAAGTTGCAATTTTACGAAAACAACATTTTTGGCACTAAAATAAAACTAAAATGAAATATAAATATTAATATGTATGTATTAGAATGTACTTAAAAACATTTTGTTACAGCAACAAAAATAAAATAAAAGTTATGTAGAATTAATAATAAACAAATATAAATAGCAAAAGCACATAAAACATCCATATTGGCGTTTAAAGCTTCTGGAATGTGACTGCGTGTCAGGCCCGGTTCTACGGGGGTGCTTGAGGGTGCTAAGCACCCTCAAACGAAATCAATAGCACCCTCAGTTAAAGCTGTAATAATGCCATTTTATTGCAGATTTAGATAACAATCCAGTGCAGTAATCATTAAAAAAAAACATTTATTTTTCTGCTGTAAGCATTAAAACAATGCCCTACCATATTGTAACGCATCAAAGCAGTCATTTAGAGCGTTGCATTTCAGCCTCGGCCGACTAGCCCGACTTTTTTACACCTCTAGTTGCTGGGCTTCAGGCCAATTTTCACGTCAAAGTTCAGAGGCGGACGGGCACCGGTTTTATCTGTTTTAGGTTTCTCCTTATTTTAATATTTTAGACATCCATAAATTATGGTGAAGAAAAAAATGCCGCGCTGGTGGAAACAACAGGAGACTTCACTTTCGGTTTCACTTTCGAGACCGGGCACGGACTGCAGCGCAGCTGGAACATTTCCGCGCTCAAGCACACAATATGCTGAAAATTGCCACAAAGGTAAATAAATAACACTGAATGTGCCGGGCCGGAAAGAGTAAAGCTTATTTAAATTATATATTAATAAACTAGTGTATTCTGAGTCAGTGTAACAAAAATCCTTTTTGGACACGCCTTTAAAGAGAAATTTATCTTTTCGGATTACATAATGAGAGAGTTTTTGTTTTCTAGGCCTATTTGTTTTATTTCGTTAAGTAATAATTTAAAACTATTTTATACGTTTTTTTTTTTTAAGTGCACACAAATAAAAGTACACCCTTTACAGTACCGAATGATGTATTAACCTACAAAAATGACAGATAATTTTAAATTGCTTCCACTGAAAAAAATGCACTGGCGCCCATGTCCTGCGTCTTCAGCTTCCACTCTCTGCGTAAACTATTGGATATGCGCCTAATACCGCACATTTATCTCTAGGTTTAACGTTTAAACTAACATTGTTTTATACTTGAACTATTTCATATCTATAGATTTTATGCAAATCGTGATGATTTGAGTAGGCAAACTGATCAAATTAACAGACTGATCAGTCTACCGCTGGGCGCTGTTCCTTAAAAATAATAATAATAAAATAAAATAAAAACTTATATTTTACGAACAAAAATGCTCCAAACGTTTTTTTTCTAAATTAAGTTAATAAAAAAACGAAAGTATAATCAATTTGCCATTACATACAAAAATGAAGTATTTTGATTTTAAAATAGCAACGCGTGCCATCAGTGTCGCGCCCTAATGTTGACTATGATGGTATAATGTTAGAGCACCCTCATTAATTTAGGAAGCACCCTCAGTGATTTAGTTCTGGAACCGGGCCTGCTGCGTGTGTTTCTAAAATCATTTTCTACTTATTGGTCATAAACACATTTGTTGTGTGTTTGTGAGTGAGATGACAGATGCTTTGGGGCAGAAGGACTAGTTTCCTCTCTGTGTGTGTTATTACAGTATGTTGAGGGAATAATGCGGTCAGGGGCCCAGCGGGGAGAGAGAGAGAGAGAGAGAGAGAGAGAGAGAGGAACACAGATCTCATCCAGCTGCTCCACTGTAAACAGCAGCAGTCCAGCGCACACCATCATCTTCATCGCAGATCCGCTCTGTCCTCCTGCGGCCGGAGATTCAGGGTCCAGCAGCTTGAAGAGTTTATCCGCACTTTAATGAGACTCCGTGGCTCCGCGGAGCGCCGGAAGGAGAAGGGAGAGGAGGAAGAGGAGGAGGAGGCGCGGGGAGGCCGCGGAGGGGCTCTGGAGATGCCGAGGGGGGCAGAGACGGAGAAACCGAAAGAGCGAGAGATGGCGGCGGGAGGAATCACCACGCTCCCGGCCTTACCGGACGATGGGGCGAGCGGAGGCTTTCCTTCGGGGAACTTCAAGGAGCCCAAGCGCCTCTACTGCAAGAACGGAGGCTACTTTCTACGGATTCACCCGGACGGACGGGTGGACGGGATCCGCGAGAAGAGCGACCCGCACAGTGAGTGCATTTGTTCTGTTCTTCCGTGGAAAAAACAGACGATCTAGAGCAGACAGAGCGTACAAAGACTCTTTATGCGTCTGATGTGGAGCACAGATGAAAATCAGGCCCTGATGGTGATGGTGAGGATGATGATGTCAGATTTCCAGGTCCACCTTCAGTCTTGAGCTCTTGGTTATTTTCAGAAAGTTCTGGTTCTCTGAAAGTTTCTTACAGCAGCGTTGAACGTTCATTCAAAGTGATCTGCTCTTTTAACCTTCATAATGCAATCAAAATCAAAAACATTCAGAACCAGTCATAACGCAGCATTTTTTTAGCCAAAAACATAATAGCTGATCAGAAACATGAAACTTGAATAAAAATGCCTAATTCGGTAACATTAATTTTTTTAATTTAAAATCGTGAAATTCTAAACACACAAACCATATTAAACAATTATGACACAACAAGTCAAGTTTTTTGTGTTTTTTAAGAAGCTCACCAAGCCTGCATTTATTTAATCCAAAGCAAAAACAAAGATCAGCATTTATCTGAATTAAAAAGCTTTTGTAACATTATACACTGTATCTTTTAAAAGCTTAGTCAGTTTAATTTTTTTGGAGGGGGAAAGAAATGATAGAAATTCATGCTTTTATTTAGCAAGGATGCTTTAAATTGATCCAAAGTGATGGGAAAGACATTTGTAATGTTAATATGATTTCTGTTTCAGATAAACAGTTCTTTGGAACTTTTTATTCATTAAAGAAACCTGAAAAATCATACTTAGCTGTTTTCAACGTTATAATAATTTTAATAAATGTTTTTTGAGCTGAGAAGAAAATCTAAATATTAGAATGATTTCTGAAGGATCATGTGACTGGAACGATGCTAAAAATTCAGCTTTAAGCACAGGAATAAATTACATTTTAAAATATATTCAAATAAATAACAGTTATTTGAGATAGCAAAAATATTTCTAAATTTTATTGTTTTTGCTTTGGTTTGGATCAAATAAGAGACATACATATATTGTCAATTACCAGTTTAATTCAATTGATTTAGTCAAATAGAATCTGAAACAAAGATATTTTCAGACTCATGGTCAGGGTTTAAAAATCCTGTTGTTAAGGGCAACCACTGAGTGACACTTCACAAACCCCGCCCACCTCGCGCTTCATTTATTCTGAGCTGAACCTCTGTGTTTGTTACTCTTTACATAGTTTACATCAATGGAAGCCATTTACAAAAATGTATGCATTAACTAACAATTAAAAATACAACTGTTTTCAGTTTGTTAGTAATAGTTTGTTAGTACAGACTTCCATTTCAAAAAACTATGATGCATAGAAGTAAAGTGCATTGTTTACTTTATTTATATGTCACTTTTACAAATGAAGACCTTTTTAAATGTCTTTAAATGAAGGCTGTGTTAGATTTAACACACTTCTTGGGACAAATTTTGTACTCAAACACAACACTGAGTTGACCTGTACCTAAAAAAACATCTATGAAACCATTTTAACCTGTAAAAAAAACATGCATTTTTTATGTAAATAGATCAAATCTTATTTTATTTCTTATCTATATATCTTTGCACTTACACTACAAGACTTAATGCACAGATTTATTATTATTATTGTTTTTTTTTGCCTATTGTTTATTTTAATGCAATGGAATTGGTGGCAATATCAAAACACTGTATTTTCAGATTTATTAACATTTTAGTAATGTCTTTAATACTAAAAACTTGGGCCTACTTTTCTGTATATTGAGTACAAAATTTGTCCCAAGAAGTGACATATAAATAAAGTAAACAATGCACTTAACTTATATGCATCATAGAATTTTGCAATGGAAATCTGTGCGTTAAAGCATTCCAGAGGAAATAAATGAGTAACACTTTACAATAAGATTACATTTGTTAACATCAATTACACTGAACCAATGAAACATACGTCAGAAGCATTTATTAATCTTAGTAAATATTCAGCATTTACTAACTGAGAACAGTTGTATTTTTATCAAAGCTAACAAGATTAATAAATAGTGCAACAAAAGTATTGCTAATTGTTAGTAATGATGTAAACAATGTAAAGGGTAACAAAGACAGAGGTTCAGCTCCTCAGAATAAATGAAGCGTGAGGTGGGCGGGGTTTGTTAAGTGTCACTCAGTGGTTGCCATCAATGGTTACGTATAGGTGCAAAATGGACAAAAATGTCATAAAAATATGATTTATTAATATTTTTTCCACTTTCACTAAAGTCGATTTTTTTAACCAGCATATGTTCTCTTTATAGATACCAGACATTCATTAATTTTCAGAATTGTATCCCTTTAAATGTTGGTTTGTTTGCATTATGCCACATGTGTCTTTTTATGAAAAAATGAAAAATAGTAGTTAATTTCCATATACTAAATGCTAAGCAGATATTATTTTCTTTGCTTATTAGATTCTTGGGTGTGTCAGTGAAGAACAACAACATTTTTTTGAGACATTTATATGTTTATATAGTGTTAGATTAAAAAAATGTATATGCCAAATTTGAAAAAGACACAATCTAGTAAAAAATGGTAAAAATGTCAAATTTTAAGCCTTGCTGATAAAATGAATTCCTATTAGCAATTATTGCATCCTTTTATAGTCAAATGGCCCTGGGTTAAAACATTGCAGTTTTAATGGGTTTCAATGAGTGTGAGTATTTTTTGTAAGGAGAGTAAAATTGATTTTTTTGAAGGGAATGAGGGTGAAATATTAAAATTTCAATAAAAAATAAACACCTGAGCCAAAATATATGCAGTTGGCATTAACACAGACACACTTACAACAAAAAAACAAAACTGAAATGGACAAAAATGTCCATAAGGTCAGACAATGGTTAACAACAGCATTTTTAAACCCTGACCACGAGTTTGAAGAGATCTTGTTTCAGATTCTATTTGACTGAACTGAACTTGGAATACAGAGAACATTTACACACACTCGCCAGTCTTTAAAATGTGGAAGAAACATAATGCATTACATTTTTAAAAAATGAATCACTCAGAAGTCTGTAAACTCCTGAACTATGCGTGTTCATTTATTTTTTTAAGAGACATATCCATATAAAAAAGAGCCACATCTATGCAGTAATATGAATGGTTATATGTACAGAAATCAAGCAAAGATCTCTGCCTTTATATATCAATACTCTATTATAGTGTTATAATAAAAATCCGTCTATATTGCACAGGAACACATACATTGTATATATACTTTCAAGGTAGGGCTGGGCAATTTGGCTTAGAATCAAAATCTCGATTAATTGAACATTTTAACCCGATTACGATTAATGAACGATTATTTTATTTATTAATAAAATTATATTTAATTATATTTATAAAATATTTATTTTTTTGCCCTCATAGTTCACTGACAAGTTTTGTACAGTAAATATGTTCACATATTACAAGCGAGAGATTTTTGGATGAAGGGGGTATTACTTGATTTAAAAAATAATTTAAGGAAACACACTATCTACTATCTATGATTATTAATTGAACATCAAATTAAAGCACGCATTGCTTAAAACATAAAGTCACATTTTTCTTAAATTAGTGAAAATAAATAACTTGCACTATTGGAAACAAAATAAATAATTTTCAATGTTTTTCATATTAAAAGTAGAAAATAAGAAGTATCTCATCTAAATAAAATTACCCTTGTATATCTTGTAAATACTTTTTACTGTATAAATACTGTTTAAGTTCTCTATCGACATGTCGGCGGAATAACGGAACGGAGCGCTAGTGTTTTTTAAAGGGAAAGTAATTGAAATAATCGTCCTGGAAAAATTTTAACGATTATAGGTTCTGAATGTCGATTTCGATTATTTTTCGATTAATCGCCCAGCCCTATTTCAAGGAAAGTCTGTTTTCTTGGAGGCCATATTTTCAATGCCTCCGAGCAGCTCCTGAAATCTCAAAAACGTCTGGCTGAACTTGCAGTTAAATTACATATTTCAAATCAGCAACAAAATCTGAAATGAACTGCCCTACGAATGTTGTTTCTTATGCTTAAATGGCATTTAAAAAGCTTATTTTTAGCCTGAAAAATAAGCTTTTTAAACGCCTCAGGTTTCTGAGCCAGACAATGAAAATATATATATAAATATAAATAAATAAATACAAAAATCATTTGTGTTTGGCACGCTGTGAGCACAGAGACTGTAGAGTACTGTAAGTTTGAAAACGTTTAACTTAAATGTTTAATGTGAATAAATGGTGTTCATGATGGATATTGAGATAGTATTCTCAAGAGAAATGAGTTGAGGCTTGGTCCTGGAAACAGCATTAGTCGGTGCATTCTTTGGGTGCATTATGTAACCACTTAACAAGCGGATTTGAACCGGAGCTTCTAACCAGAGATTGTCTTATTATAGGGAGATGAGAGGGTCTGCATTACATACGATTGGAGAAAGCGTAACGGCTAACTTGGATCACGTGTCGCTTAATAACTAATTACATTACAGCCTTGATGTCATTGAATTTTTTAGTCAGAGTTGTGCAACACTCAGTCATCATTTACGGATACCATAGGAATGAATGAGAAGTGCCAAGCTGAATCCTACCTGTCATGAAAATTCAGTGACTTCTCTTATAAAACACCCTTACTGCCAGAATAGAAGCATTAGCTTCCAATGAACGCTTTGCCTTCAACACTCTTAAAAATAAAGGTGCTTCAAAAGGTTTTTCACCATAGAAGTGATGCCATAGAAGAACCATTTTTGGTTGCACAAAGAACCATTCAGTCAAAGAACCATCTTTTTCCTACTATTTTATAATCTGAAGAACCTTCTTTCGCCACAAAGAACCTTTTGTGAAACAGAAAGGTTCTTCAGATGTTAAAGGTTCTTTATGGAACCATTTTAGACAAAAAAAAGGTTATCGTGCATCGTGAAGCACCTTTATTTTTAAGAGTGTAGTGGCTTTTGCTTTTTAAGGCTGCTGTAGTGACGAAATGACTTTACCAGTCAACGATTGGCTCTTTTATTTAGAAGTTTGGACTAATCGTGTTGCAGTTTCTCTTATTCATGAATATAGGAGTGAACCTCTTTGTATTTCTATAGTCTTTGGCGATTCCTGATCAACCCGGTAGACTATTTAGTAATGTGGAAAGTCTTGTCAGAATTAAAAAATGTAATTACACTGTAAGAAGTTTTCACCAGATCCAACGTTCAGCAGCCGCCTTAAAATTTTAAGTTAAATCAGCTTAAAACTACAACTCATTTTAACTTATTACAATAAAACGAGTTGATTTAACTTGTGAGTTGAAATGACTTAAGGTGATTTAACTTAACATAAACTGAAGTTTTTAAGTTTTTTTTTTTTTTTTTTTTTACAGTGTATCTACTTTGAAAATAGAACTTTTATTCACATTATGAATGGGTTGTAAACAGAAAGCGATCACAAAGCGCTTCCTTTATAATCAGTGAAGCTGATATCAGGTCAAAAAAACAGTTTATAGACATTTTTCCTGAACGTAGAAGTCATGCATTTCCAGTCTCTCCAGTGTTTCGAGTCAAATTAGCGTATTTTCCGAGCTGTTAATCTAATGTTAAACACTTTGCAATGTCGCAATGACCGTCATTTGTCAGTGCCTCACTCCTCAGAGTTTAATGAGTGTGTAGATGACACTAAGCTGCCAACGTTATCAACATTAATCATATCTAATATCTACTCTTAGTAGGGCAGAAAGATAGGGTTCCCATGCACCTGCTTGGCAGTTTTTTGTAAACCTAATGGTGTCTAGTTAAGAAATTTTGATGTTGCCAAAGTCAACTAATGTCCCATGGGGTTCGTTTGGTAAACATTTTTAAATAATGTCATCGCGAATGGCGAAAAACACAAATTTTCATAACTCCTGAACCATACGACATACAAAGATAAATTACCAGGAATCAAATGGAAAGGTTTCTGACATGTTACAAGCACTCTTTGTTGGTGAAAAACAGGCAAATAACACATTTTAGGCTGATAACAACACTGTAAAAAGTTTTAACTTAAAAACTTAAGTCTGCCTTAAAATTTTTAGTTCAATCAACTTAAGTCATTTCAACTCGCAAGTTAAATCAACTCATTTTTATTGTAATAAGTTAAAATGACTTTAAGCTGATTTAACCTAAAAATTTAAGGCAGCTGCTGAACAGCTGCAAAAACTTTTTACTGTGAACGCAACTTTTGCCATTTTGTTCCACAATAGTTTCCTGTATTAGCCAAATGACACTAGATTTAGTTGTTAAATGGATGGAAAAAACATAATACAACCCAGAAAAAACTAGCTTCTCATTTGCCATGATCGCTACTCATTGTTTACTTTAACTGCTACTTATGCACTTCAGATATCAATTGTCACCACTCAGCAAGATACAGCAAGATGATTTTTTTACAACTGGAAATATGTCACTACATGGTTAATGTGGGTATATAATACTATCGTCAAATTAACTTACCTGCTAGAACTTAGCTACTAGATCATCTACTCAAGTAAAGTACTAATACCACACTGTAAAAGATAAAAGTATGAACTATCAAACCATAAAAAAATTAAAAGTGTTTTATTACCATACAGTATATGATTTATTTGGATTAAAATTACTGCTGCATTCATGCGTTTTGCATTCTACTGCTGTAGATGTTTAAGGTTGAGCTAATGTTAACTACTGTTGGGTATGTTATTGTACAGAAATGCATCATATTCGATAAGATCATTTGTTTGTAGCATCACTGTTCTCTGAGAACCATTTTAAGCTTTGTGATAATTCATTTTCAAGCTGATCCAAGGTTTTAAGTAGTTTGTTTAGCTTTAGAAGTAAAGCAAACACTTCAGCCTTCAGTTTATCTGAAACTTTAATTCACCAAATTATGTGGTATTAGTACTTTACTTGAGCAGATGATCTGAATAATACTTCTACCACTGTTATTTCTGTAAGTAGCTGAGTTCTCCTTTACCTAAACTTTGCAAGCGCGCCTAGTTCATTCTGAACAAACTACATAAACGCCTCTGATTGGACATTGCGCTCACGCACTCGACAAAAACTTCTGTGATTGGCTACTGTGCTCAACTTGGAAAAATCCAAAACTGTTGACGCTCTTCACAGAGCGCGCGCACGAACTCTGGAGCGGCAGCGGGTACGCCGATTGACCCGGTACTTCCGGTAGCGAAGTACCGTTCTGGACTACCGTTAATAGTGTGTCTGTGTTTGTTCTCTCTTAGTTCGGCTGCAGCTCCAGGCCACGGCGGTCGGTGAGTTGGTGATCAAAGGGATCTGCGCCAACCGTTACCTCGCCATGAACGCGGACGGACGACTGTTCGGAACGGTGAGACGTTGTCTTTATCCTACGGCTGTTAGTCTTTATCTAATACACAATCGTTACTTCTATGCATATTTGGGTGATTGATGCGACCTCAGGTCATGTCTAATTGATTTGTATAGTGATTTTAATAATATATATGTGACCCTGGACCACAAAACCAGTCATAAGTGTAAATTTGTCGAAATTGAGATTCTTAAGTCATCTGAAAGTTGAATAAATAAGCTTTCCATTGATATATTGTTTGTTAAAATAGGACAATGTTAGTCTGAGATACAACTATTTGAAAACCTGGAATCTGAGCGTGCAAAAAAATCTAAACATTGAGAAAATCGCCTTAAAAATTGTCCAAATGAAGTTCTTAGCAATGCATATTACTAATCAAAAATTAAGTTTTGATATATTTATGGTAGAAAATTTACAAAATATCTTCATGGAACATGATCTTTACTTAATATGCTAATGATTTTTGGCATAAAAGAAAAATCGATAATTTTAACCCATACAATGTATTTTTGGCTATTATAAAACGGTTAGTTCCATTCCTCAATTCTGATTGGTCAGCAGCTGTGTCGTATTCATGATAGGGCACTGCTATGACCACTTCACTCAACGGGTTTGTGTATCATTGAACCCCCTTAGCAACCACTCTTAGCAACGTAAACACAGCTGCAGCAGTTAGGGACTACTTTTTACAGCGGAAGGCATAATGATTTTACTTTATGAAAACATACAACTTAATATATATAAAAATATATATTAGTGGTGGGCATAGATTAATTTTTTTAATCTAGATTAATCTAGATTAAATCTTGGAATTAATCTAGATTAATCTAGATTAAAATGGCTAATTTGAATTCTGCTGAAGGCATTCAGAATATGTGTGCTACCCAAATAATGACTAAAAGTAAGTCTTTGAGAATGGTTTTCTCAAGCCAGGTGGCGCATTAGACCAGGCGCTCATCTCCTGTTTCCAAACTGCATCACAAACTGCTCAATAAAGCTGTTCTATGATAATTTGTTGATGAAAATAAATTATGTTCCATAAGATGTACTTGTGTTTACTAACTAACTAACAATGAAATTATTTTTTCTACCTATTAGATTGTGTTTTTTTAACATCTACACCTACCCAACCCTAAACTTAGCCCTTACTGTAATAAAAAAACAGTATTATTGTTGTACAGTGTGATAAAAAATATACATATACGTATATATATCTATGGTAGCCAGTGTTTCCCCTACGTTTCCAGCTTTTGGGGGGTGGGGATACACACCGTACTTTTATTTTGACAGGTTGCCGTGAAGTTTCTGTGTATACAGTATGACATGATGCGAGTTTTCTCAAATGAAACGGTAAAAGTGACACTCACAGCAGTTTTGGAGATTGAGTTTATCTGTTCATGTGAGATGCAAATGCCAAAAATTACCGGGAGCGTCACGTGTGTTTCAGTATGCGTGTAGTAAAAGCGCGTCTCCACCATTCATACATACAGCTAGGCAAACGGAACATACCGGATTCATATTAAAACGGTCTTTTTGCATTTCAGTTTTCACAGACACTAGTCCATATCGCGATTTGAATTAAGTGACTGACCAACATTTGATTTATGAATCCAAAAAACGACGAATTTACGTGGCATTTCGCTATAGTAGATTCGGTTTTTATGAATGGAGGACGACGCGATCCCATCTGTGTTTTGGCGGAGGAGACTTAAACGCGCGACCATATTCTATAGTCTTTGGTATACATCCGCGTTAAACTATCAAGGTGAAAGTCATCATAGCTTGCATAGTTTAGACCCAGCTCCCAACCCAAATTTGAGAATAGATTAACGGCGATATTTTTTTTATCGCGCGATAAGAGTCTCACGTTAACGCAGCACGTTAACGCCGATAACGGCCCACCACTAATATATATATATTTTTGATTTTAATATTTTTATTGTGTGGTAACCGTTTTATAAAAGCAATAAGGTACTTGAGGCCATGCTGTATCGTGAATAAATCACGGCTGAAGGGCGTTGTTAGGCACGACGCAAAGCTTAAATTATTGCTTAATTAAAGAATTAGAAGACTGCATATATATTTAAATCTATAAAATAAAAATATTTTGTTTCTGATTTGTTACATTACAGGACTATTCAACTGAAAAAAGAAAAAAAAATTGAAAGATATAGGGACTGGTTACAGAACCTGAGAGGTGCCAGTATTCCTGTTAAAAATTCCTAATTCCTGAAAAAATTCTAAAAGTTTTATTAAAATATTTTCTGCATATTTTCACAGTTTTAGTGAATATTAAACAACTACTTTTCATTTTTTGTTAGTTTTTGTTAGTTGCTGATATTTTTTTTTTCTCTAAACTTGTTGCAAAACTCCGTAAAACATTAAAAACAAAAGAAAAGAAAATGAAAAAGAAAAAAAAATATTTACAAATGAATAAGAAAATATGCTTTTTAGGGGTTAATTTACACAAATTAACTTCTTCAGCAGTGGTTCCTAAACAGGGGTCTGGGAGAGGGCCTCAGAAAACCTCTGAGATAACTTAAAATAAGACCAAACTAACTTGCAAATCAGTGTTAATTTAGTATAATTGATATTTTATTATAGTTTTTGTAAATATTTTAAATTAGATTTTATATTTCCTGTTTTAAATTTTATTCTAGTTACAGTTTTAGTAATTTTTTTGTTGTGTTTTTTTCTTTTACTGTTTTGTATATGCTTATATATAGTTTTTTTTTTAATTACTTCAAATAAACAAAACAAAGATGAGAAATGTTGCATTGAAAACTATCTGAAATAAACGTGCTAAAGCATTTGTATGTTTTATTTTTGTTCATGTTTTGTTTTTTTTCCAAGGGATTTTTTTTAAAATGGTTTTACTTTTAGAAATTTAGATTTACTTGACAATAATGTTTAAAATATGCTAAAACCAGTAAAAAAAGAGATGCATGTTTTTCTTTCTTCTTTCAGACAAATACAATCTGAGTTATTTAAAAAAAATATCCTGGCTCTTCCAAGCTTTATAATAGCAGAGATTTAAAAAAATAAAGTGCATAAATCTATCATGAAAAGTGCTCCACACAGCTCCAAGAGGTTAATAAATGCCTTCTGAAGCAAATTGATGTATTTGTGTAAGAAAAATATTCATATTTAAAGCTTTATAAACCATAATCTCTAACTTCTTCTAGAGATACCATGAGCATTTTTATAACGAATATACATTTTTGTAGTTATGCAGGTTGTGTGTAGTGTGTGTGTTTAATAGGAATGTAATGATTCACTCAACTCCATTAATGTAATATTATTCATTATACTCATTTGACAAATTTTTTGTTCAACAAAATGAGGTTTAAGACAAATTATAAATAAAAAGGTGTCCTTTAATTATTTCTCTGACAAAATGTTGCACATTTCTTTGTGAAATTGAAATGTCAAATAACAAAACCAAAGTGAAATTTTAAAACAAACACCAAATCAAACAAATTAAAGGCACAAATTAAAGCTCTTTCCATTTAAAATGAGAGGAAAACCACTGCATTTTAATCACGATCCAAACAAAGATGCTGCAAACATGTAGCATGAGCAGTTTTTAATTTAAATTAGATTGTATAATTTCAAATATTTATTTTATTTATTATTTATTACTTAACAAAATGAAGGTATTTATATTTTAGATACTTAATGAAATTTATGCAGTAATTAGAATCACTTTTTATCCACTTTTTGAGCATTTTCCAACTTAAACCTTAAATGCTTTGGAGCACTATTTATAAAGAACTATTTATACTTGGCAGATTATTGCTGCAGTGAAAAACAAAAAGTTATGAAGTTATGAAAAATGCACAAATAATATTTTCAGATTTTATATTAAATATTTTGAAATAAATGTAGCATGAGCAGTTTTTAATTGAAATTATATTTTATAATTTCAAAAATGTATTTTATTCATTTTTTATTACTTCAACGAAATGAAGGTTATACATTTTAGTTTAATAATGTTTTTATTTAATATTTTGTATTTATTTGTGATATTTAGATTTTTTTGGTACTTATTATATTTATGCAGTAGTTAGAATCAATTTTTTTCACTTTTTGAGCATTTTTCAACCTAAACCTTGAATGCTTTGGAGCACTATTTATAAAGAACTATATACTAAAAAGATTGTATAATTTCAAAAAAATTTTTTTTTTATTATTTATTACTTTAACGAAACGAAGGTAATATATTTTAGTTTAATAATGTTTTTTATTTAATATTTTGTATTATGTTTTATATGTGATATTTAGATTTTTGGGTACTAAATTATATTTATGCAGTAGATAGAATCCATTTTTATCCACTTTTTGAGCATTTTTCAACTTAAAGCTTAAATGCTTTGGAAGTGTATTTATAAAGAACTATTTATACTTGGCAGATTATTGCTGCAGTGAAAAACAAAAAAGTAAAATAAAAAGTTATGAAGTTATGAAAAATGCACAAAAATAATATTTTTAGATTTGATATGAAATATTTTGAAATAAATGTAGCACAGGCAGTTTTTTTATTTAAATTAGATTTTATAATTTCAAAAAAATATTTTATTTATTATTTATTACTTCAATGAAATTAAGGTACTATATTTTAATTTAATAATGTTTTTTTATTTAGTATTTTGTAATTATATGTGATATTTAGATTTTTTAATACTTAATTATATTTATGCAGTAGTTAGAATCCATTTTTATCCACTTTTTGAGCATTTTTCAACTTTAAACCTTGAATGCTTTGGAGCACTATTTATAAAGAACTATTTATACTTGGCAGATCATTGCTGCAGTGAAAAACAAAAAAAGTAAAATAAAAAGTTATGAAGTTATGAAAAATGCACAAAAATAGTATTTTCTGTTTTTTATATGAAATATTTTGAAATGCATGTAGCATGAGCAGTTTTTAATTTAAATTATATTTTATAATTTCAAAAATGTATTTTATTTATTATTACTTTAACGAAACGAAGGTTATACATTTTAGTTTAATAATGTTTTTATTTAATATTTTGTATTTATTTGTGATATTTAGATTTTTTGGTACTTATTATATTTATGCAGTAGTTAGAATCAATTTTTTTCACTTTTTGAGCATTTTTCAACCTAAACCTTGAATGCTTTGGAGCACTATTTATAAAGAACTATATACTAAAAAGATTGTATAATTTCAAAAAATTTTTTTTTTTATTATTTATTACTTTAACGAAACGAAGGTAATATATTTTAGTTTAATAATGTTTTTTATTTAATATTTTGTATTATGTTTTATATGTGATATTTCGATTTTTGGGTACTAAATTATATTTATGCAGTAGATAGAATCCATTTTTATCCACTTTTTGAGCATTTTTCAACTTTAAACCTTGAATGCTTTGGAGCACTATTTATAAAGAACTATTTATACTTGGCAGATTATTGCTGCAGTGAAAAACAAAAAAAGTAAAATAAAAAGTTATGAAGTTATGAAAAATGCACAAATAATATTTTCAGATTTTATATTAAATATTTTGAAATAAATGTAGCATGAGCAGTTTTTAATTTAAATTATATTTTATAATTTCAAAAATGTATTTTATTTATTATTTATTACTTTAACGAAACGAAGGTTATACATTTTAGTTTAATAATGTTTTTATTTAATATTTTGTATTTATTTGTGATATTTAGATTTTTTGGTACTTAGTATATTTATGCAGTAGTTAGAATAAATTTTTTTCACTTTTTGAGCATTTTTCAACCTAAACCTTGAATGCTTTGGAGCACTATTTATAAAGAACTATATACTAAAAAGATTGTATAATTTCAAAAAAAATTTTTTTTTATTATTTATTACTTTAACGAAACGAAGGTAATATATTTTAGTTTAATAATGTTTTTTATTTAATATTTTGTATTATGTTTTATATGTGATATTTAGATTTTTGGGTACTAAATTATATTTATGCAGTAGATAGAATCCATTTTTATCCACTTTTTGAGCATTTTTCAACTTAAAGCTTAAATGCTTTGGAAGTGTATTTATAAAGAACTATTTATACTTGGCAGATTATTGCTGCAGTGAAAACCAAAAAAGTAAAATAAAAATTTAAAGTAAAATAAAGTTATGAAAAATGCACAAAAATAGTATTTTCTGTTTTTTATATGAAATATTTTGAAATGCATGTAGCATGAGCAGTTTTTAATTTAAATTAGATTGTATAATTGCAAAGTTTGAAGCAAAAACAGAATAAGCTGACTTTGAATCAAACTGGCGTGTGGTGCATCATTACATTTCTGGTGTTTAATGAATTGTAGATGTTTGAAAGGTTTCATCGTGGTGGTTTTTAAGGGCATGTCTACAGGACCTTTAACATGTTTCCTCACACTATAAACAACTGTTCTCTCACACACAAACACACACACTCGCTGCTTCCATTAAGGTGGTTTTAAGAGTCATAAGGTCACTTGTAATCATCTTTCGAAGTTCGTCATAAAGCACAGATCATTACATCAGAAGGGAGTCTGACTCCCACAAACACAGACACGTTTTACTGCAGTATCGAGATGCTTGAGATTCTTTTAATGGTTTGTATGTATGAAAGTGAAAAACAAACACATCACAGCCAACAGCAGCTCAGTGTAAAGATCCCATGTCTGTGTTTGCTGTTTCCTCAAGTTCATGATCGATACACACACACACACACACACACACACACACACACACACACACACACACACATACACATGCGTGTTTACATAACTAAGTAAATCTGAATGGGCTCATTTCATAGACATGTTATTTTTACATTAGTTCACCAATTTGACCCCAGAATATAGTTAAATAGACACACACTCAGGTCCATTAGTGCTGTGAGAGTCTCTGTGCTCCTGAAACAATGCTGACATTGATGAGCGAGGTGTTGCACAACAGTCAATGAACGTTTACTCTGTGCCAGCTCTCCTTGTTTAAAAACTCACAAGAGAAAATATCAACGTTTTCAAAAGTTTTAACATTTCATCTGATGCCATTAGACACTTTCAAATATACTCTTAAAAATAAAGCTTTCAGAATGTTGCTTTTGTAGCAATATTATAAGAACCATTTGAAATTATTTTTACTCAATATTTTTGTCTTTTTTTTGGTGGTTCTTAAATCAGGATACATTTACTAGAAAAGCTAAATAACTTAAGATATTAAGCTCTAAAAACAAACAAACGAAAAACAATATTCTTGTTTTTTAAAAATAAATAAATAAAATCAATATTGAGTAAGATTTTGCTTAAAACAAGGACAATTATGTGCCAGTGGGGTAAGAAAAATAATCTTGTTTTCACTAAGAATTACGTTTGTTTTTCTGACCTTGTCGGCAGATTTATTTTCATTTAGTTTTGGTAGATTTTATCCAGATAACAAGACATTTTGCATCTCAATTAAATGTATCTTGACCATCTGGTGCTACTTGTATGGCAGTAAAAAGTATTTTATTATTATTATTATTATTACTATTATTATTTATACATTTTTTAATTCAATAAAACAAAAGATATTTTTTTTTTTTTTTTTTTAGCATTTTTTCAACTTAAACCTTGAATGCTTTGGAGCACTATTTATTAAGAAGAGACTGCAGTGAAAAACAAACAAAAAAGTAAAAGTAAATAAAAAGGTAATAGAAGTTCAAGTTTACTGTGACGAAAAGTGGAAACATTTCCTAAACGTTTTTCTCTAAAACCGTGAGAAAATCAAAGATGTAAATCTAAGGAAGTTATGTTCCAAATTTGAAGTTGATAGCTCAAAAAATTTGCATCAGTAAGATTTAGTTTGGGCAGTACAATATATTAGATAATATTTAGGTTTTATGGTACTTAATTATATTTATGCAGTAGTTAGAATACATTTTTATCCACTTTTTGAGCATTTTTCGACTTAAACCTTGAATGCTTTGATGCACTATTTATAAAGAACTAAATAAAAAAAGTTAAAGTTTATTATGAAAAATGCACAAAAATAGCATTTTCAGATTTTATATGAAATATATATTTTGAAATTAAAATGTTCACACACTGTAGCAAGTGCCAAAACCATTATAATGTACTGACACAATGTTCAAATGATTCTCAACGGTTGCTTTGTCATGTCCACTGCACTACATTATGGTTTTAAAGCTTAAACTCATTTTATTTTGGTAGATGTTTTCCAGAAGACTTAAAACTTAAGACATTTTGCTTCTCAAGTGAATGTGCCTTGATCCATGGGTGCTGCATGCGTAGCAGTCAGAAATGAGATTTTATGGTACTTAATTATATTGCGGTAGTTAAAATCCATTTTTATCCACTTTTTGAGCATTTTCCAGGACCATTTAACCACCTTGAATCATGTCCATGTTTTTTGTGTTCACATATCAAGTGCCAAAACCATTATGATGTACTGACATAAAGTTCAAATGATCTGCAACGATCGCTTTGTCTTGTCCACTGCACTACATTAAGGTTGTCTTTGTAGAGAGTTTATCAAGGTGTTTGATAATGACTAATAAGTCATTTACAAATGTATTTTAAGCAGTTTTTGAGCAGTTAAAACTGCATGAATACTTTAAAGCAAGAAGAAAGGGGCAGGGTGAGCAGTAGCTCATTATCATTTAAAGAGACATGCACTGAAACGGGGCGTTGTGAACAAAGCTGTTTTTCACAAGGTAAAATAAATTTATTTTTTATACTCTTCTCATGTAGACCCTAAAGGATCATATCAACTTGTGGAAAATGGCCATCTAAAGTCCCCTTTAAATGTCCTTCCTGGAACCATCAATGGGAATTATTTTTGAGAGTGTAGAGACACCTTTATTCTTGTTGATATCCTGTTTTAAAATGAAACAACACCTCAGATAGAGTCAGCTTTAAAATGAGCAGCGTGTCAATGTTACAAAGATCACATAAAACAGCTACATTGGCTTGGAGCACCAGGCTGACAGCCTCACATTCCTGTCAGGAGACGTTCTCCAGACATCCGGCTCCAGCCGCTCAGAAAAAGACAGATATTCCCTCTAATAAACGTCAGTGTTTCACATGTTGTTGCAGATAATAGATGACAAACACTAATATTCCAGAATGAAATAAGACTTGACAAGAAAAACAGCTGACGTTTGAGCTCAAACTGCTGAAAACAGATAAAGCTTTAGAATAAGACAGAATTTATTAGGGACGCTCTGATATTTCCTTCAACTACTAAATTACAATAAAATGTATGTGTATGTAACCACTGTTGTTGATATTACCTGAGAAGTTAAAGTAAATATGCTAGACAACCGTGTGCTTTAAAGGACACACGTCTCATACGTGTGTGGAGGAAGAACATATAAGTTAGGTGAAGGGTTTCAAACGTACAAGCACAGTTCAGTTGAATGAATGAATGATACCCTCTTTAACTTTGTTGTGTTCATCTGTGGGTTTGAGAATCATTTGATGTTGATCGGAAATTTCCGTATTGTGAATTATTTGATTCAGATCATGACTTCGGAGCGGGTTCACGAACCATTTAATTTAGAACAGAAATGAATGTATCGTGAATCATTTGATTCAGATTGGGACTTTGGCACGCATAATGCAAATCTTTTGATTTAGATCAGGACTTTGGAGCAGGTTTGCGAATAATATTGCATATTGTATGATTCACGTTCATTCAGGTTTGTGAATCATTTGATTCAGATTGGGATTTCGGAGCGCGTATCGCGAATCATATGATTTAAATCGGAACTTCACGATCGTGAATCATTTGATTCAGATCAGGACTTCAGTGCAGGTTTGTGAATCATTTGATTCAGATTAGGATTTTGGAATGTGTATTGTGAATCATATGATTTAAATCAGAACTTCACGATCCTGAATCATTTGATTCAGATTGGGACTTTGTGTATTGTGATTCATTTGATTCAGATTGGAACATTGTGTATCCTGAATCATTTGATTCAGATTGGAACATTGTGTATCCTGAATCATTTGATTCAGATTGGAACTTTGCGTATTGTGAATCATTTGATTCAGGTTGGGACTTCAGTGCAGGTTTGTGAATCATTTGATTCAGATTAGGATTTTGGAATGTGTATTGTGAATCATATGATTTAAATCAGAACTTCACGATCCTGAATCATTTGATTCAGATTGGGACTTTGTGTATTGTGATTCATTTGATTCAGATTGGAACATTGTGTATCCTGAATCATTTGATTCAGATTGGAACATTGTGTATCCTGAATCATTTGATTCAGATTGGAACTTTGCGTATTGTGAATCATTTGATTCAGGTTGGGACTTTGCGCATTGTGAATCATTTGATTCAGATTGGGACTTTGCGTATTGTGAATCATTTGATTCAGGTTGGGACTTTGCGCATTGTGAATCATTTGATTCAGATTGGGACTTTGCGTATTGTGAATCATTTGACTCAGATTAGGATTTTGGAATGCATATTGTGAATCATATGATATAAATCGGAACTTCACGATCATGAATCATTTGATTCAGATTGGGACTTTATGTATCCTGAATCATTTGATTCAGATTGGAACATTGTGTATCCTGAATCTTTTGATTCAGATTGGGACTTTGTGTATTGTGATTCATTTGATTCAGATTGGGATTTTGGAGCGCGTATCGCGAAACATATGATTTAAATCGGAACTTCACGATCGTGAATCATTTGATTCAGATTGGGACTTCAGTGCAGGTTTGTGAATCATTTGATTCAGATTAGGATTTTGGAATGTGTATTGTGAATCATATGATTTAAATCAGAACTTCACGATCCTGAATCATTTGATTCAGATTGGGACTTTGTGTATCCTGAATCATTTGATTCAGATTGGAACATTGTGTATCCTGAATCATTTGATTCAGATTGGAACATTGTGTATCCTGAATCATTTGATTCAGATTGGAACATTGTGTATCCTGAATCATTTGATTCAGATTGGGACTTTGCACATTGTGAATCATTTGATTCAGATTGGGACTTTGCGTATTGTGAATCATTTGATTCAGATTGGGACTTTGCGCATTGTGAATCATTTGACTCAGATTGGGACTTTGCGCATTGTGAATCATTTGATTCAGGTTGGGACTTTGCGCATTGTGAATCATTTGATTCAGATTGGGACTTTGCGCATTGTGAATCATTTGATTCAGATTGGGACTTTGCGCATTGTGAATCATTTGATTCAGATTGGGACTTTGCGTATTGTGAATCATTTGACTCAGATTAGGATTTTGGAATGCATATTGTGAATCATATGATATAAATCGGAACTTCACGATCATGAATCATTTGATTCAGATTGGGACTTTATGTATCCTGAATCATTTGATTCAGATTGGAACATTGTGTATCCTGAATCTTTTGATTCAGATTGGGACTTTGTGTATTGTGAATCATTTGATTCAGATTGGAACATTGTGTATCCTGAATCATTTGATTCAGATTCGGACTTTGCGTATTGTGAATCATTTGACTCAGATTAGGATTTTGGAATGCATATTGTGAATCATATGTTTTAAATCGGAACTTCACGATCATGAATCATTTGATTCATATTGGGACTTTGGAGCATGTATCACAAATCATTTGATTTAGATCAAAACTTCTCTTATTGTGAATCATTTGATTCAGATTAGGATTTAGGAGTGTGTAATGCAAATTATTTGATTTAGATTGGGACTTCGGAGCGCATATCGCAAATCATTTTATTTTGATTGGAACTTCACGTATCGTGAATCATTTGATTTAGATCAGGAGTTTGGAGTATTCATTTGGAGTTTGGAGAATCATTTTGCGCATTGAATGAATCACGATCCTTTGCTCCGACGTGTCAGTCTAAAACAATGGTCTGCAAATCATTTGATTTATATCAGAACTTCAGTGTGGGTTCGTGAATCTTTTGAGTCTAATTGGAACTTCGGTGTGCGGATAGCAAATGATTTGTACCCGAACAGGACTTTGGTGCAGGTTTGTGAATCTTTTGATTCAGATCGGGACTTCAAAGTGAATCTTTTTTCTGAATTTTTTTTTTTTTTTTTTTTTAATGAAACAGTACAAAACAAACCATTAAGGCAGTACAGTTAGACTATAAAAGCAATAGGATCAATATAGAGATGCAGTTTTCACTTACAAAAGTCACTTACAATATAAGATTAAACTTCCGACCTTAAAAAGTTTTTAACTTTTAGCAATTTTTATGCTTACTACAAACTACATATTTACTAGTGGAAACAAAACGGTATTAAAAGCTTAAAATGCTAAAAAGAGGTTAGTAATGTGTTAACTTTTAACAATTGTTAATTTTTGTGCTGAAACGTGGTATTAAATGCTTATGCTACAGTGATGTGTTAATGTTGTCGCTCTCTTTCTCTCGCTCTCTCTCTCTCTTAGAGAAGAACAACAGATGAATGTTATTTCCTGGATCGCCTGGAGTCGAACAACTACAACACCTACCGATCCCGGAAATATCCCGACTGGTACGTGGCTTTGAAGAGAACAGGCCAGTATAAATCGGGCTCGAAGACCGGCCCGGGCCAGAAGGCCATCCTGTTTCTGCCCATGTCAGCCAAGTACTGATGGAGAGATGCTGTCAAACCTGAAACGAAACCGACAGACCACTGACGCAGACGCGCTTCTAACCAACCCTACGCCAAGACGCAGATGAGCTCATCCGGACGGGTGCAGATTCTTCACCGTGTCTGGAAAAAAACCCGTTTCCCTTCAGCATTTCTATCTAGGAACGCTTCCCAAACAGATGTACTTGGAGAGCATTACAGGGTTTATTTGTTCGTATTCAGTCGCCCTGGAGATATCAGCAATATCCTCTGAAGAGCCTCTGCGTTTTCGTCAATTCCAGCCAACGCGGCCCCAAATCCCACCAATACGCTCTCAGATCCAACTTTCCAAAATACACTATTATTCCGCTTGATTCCCTCAAGCAGGGCAGTAGGGTTGGTTCGAAGAGTTCACCGATCTGCACCATACACTATTCGTGACTGCATTTCTCGCAGGAGTGTGTTTAGTACGGCTACAAAATGTGAGTTTACTTTAATTGCTGCTCCTTTATGCAAAAGGCTTGTATATGCAAGTATTTCTATACTGTATTTTAGAGAAAGAAGGGGTTTTGCAAACACAAAGTCTTGCTTTGATGAAGGGATTCCGAGTACATCATGAATGTTTTTCCATAATGCTTTATTCTCTTTTTTTATATATATCGTCTCGGCTGAGAAAAATAGATTCTATTCAATTTAGTTACATCATTGCTGCAAGTAACAGATTAACAGTAACCGTTTGTTAAGGTAACGTAGAGAAATCAGAAGAGTTTCATTGATTAAAAACTCCAAATCTTCCAGGCAGACGCGTTTAGGTTTGTTTTTAGGCGAGGTGATGTATTATAAAGTTCAGAAACTAAAACTGGTCCATCTGCAACACACTCTTGAAAATAAACGAACTTCAATAGAACAATGAACTTTGATCAAAAAAACATTTTGCCATTTAATTAGCTTTTAAAAATTGTCCATTTGTGACCCTGGAGCACAAAACCAGTCTTAAGTAGCACAGCTATATTTGTAGCAATAGCCAAAAATACATTGTATGGGTCAAAATGATCCAAAAATCATTAGGATATTAATTTAAGATCGTATTCTACGAAGATATTTTGTACATTTCCTACCATAAATATATCAAAACTTAATGTTTGATTAGTAATATGCATTGCTAAGAACTTCATTTGGACAACTTTAAAGTGGATTTTCTCTCTAGTTTTTTCTCAGATTCAAGATTTTCCAATCTGTATCTTGATTGAAATATTAATTGAAATATCGAAAAATGGACCTCTATGACTGGTTTTGTGGTCCAGGGTCACAAAGCACTTACAAAACAAAAAACAAAAACAAATGACAAATTTCTGGTGACTCTCATGAAGAAATTATGCGTAAAATAAAGACAATTCTGTAAAGTCTATTTTTAGAGCCAGGATTTTCTGCTTAGTGCCATTATTGTGAGAAATGTCCAAGTATTACAAATGCTATCGTGATATAAGTATATATAATATTGTATATAATATATTTTTATTATATAAGGTATTTTTTGCACATCACAAAAACTCCAAAAATAGGTTGCATTTTCATCATTCAAAACATTTTTATTCAGAATTTTGGGTAAAATAAGACCAAAATATTTCTAAAACGTGTTTTATAGATAAAGTCTTCATGAGATTCAAACCGTTTTCAGTTCAAATTGAAATCTTTATTTTGAAGAGAGCACTGCAGTTGTACTTTTGTCTTATTTTCAAGTACAAATATCTCAGTTTCATTCATTATTATTTTTTAAAATCATGACACGTTTACTGGAGATTCAAAATGACTTAAGAAGTTTTCTGAAAAATGTCAAAATTAGTTTATGCTTATATTACAATATTAATATGCAAATGAAAAGTCAGAAAAATAATCTTGTTTTCCTTTTGAAATTTGCAGATATTTGTTTTTGTTTTAATCATAGACTCACTTCATTTTGACAAATGTTTTAGAAAACAAGACCATCTTTACTGCAAAAAATGCTTTTCTTGCTTAGATTTTTTTGTCTTATTTCCAGCCAAAATATCTAAAAAAATTTTAATCAATAAGGATTTTCTAGACGAGTAAAAAGAAAAAACAAGTCAAAATTAAGCATGTTTTTGCTTGAAACAAGCAAAATAATCTGCCAATGGGGTAAGCAAAAAAAATTATTTTTCATACAGAAAACAAGATTAGTTTTCTTACCCCATTGTTTCAAGCAAAAACATGCTTAATTTTGACTTGTTTTTTTTCTCTGAAAACATGACAATTTATACTCGTCTAGATTTAATAATGTTTAGATATTTTGGCTGGAAACAAGACAAAATCTAAGCAAGAAAAGCATTTTTTGCATTGTTCAGTCATTTTGCTTGATTTCAGAATGTTTCGATATTTGTACTAGAAAACAAAAGGAAAATCATTTAGCGCAGTGTAGTGTTGCTCTATATCGCCTCTACTCCTCTGGCAGTCGTCTGTAGTACAGCTGATAGAACAAGCCGGAATATACAGCCGGCAGCTGCTCCATCGCCAGGTCGATGTTGTGAAATCCGTTTTCCAGTCCGTACAGCAGAAGTTTGGCGACGCGGCTCGTGATCGGCGTCGTCTCGCTGGTCTTGGCGAGTTCGGCCAGATCCAACCATTCACAGCGCAGACATTCCTGAGTGCAGAAGTCGATGCGGTAGGAAAGCGGACTCAGTCTGCAGATCAGGTACATGTCGGACATCCCAAACGCTCCCGGATGCCTGTGCTGCTGACGGATACTGAGGAGAGAACGGAACTGTGATCGGACACCGGTTTCTTCAAAAACCTCCCGAACGGCCGTCTCGCCTGGAATAAAGCTTACGGTTAGAATAGACAAACTCTATCGTTTTAGCACCTGAGCTGCTGGGAAATACTGTCAACCGGTTCAAATTCACATTAGACTAGGCAAAAATGGAAATTAGCTGAAAATGTGTTCACCCTCAAGTCATCCAAGATGTAGATGAGTTTGTTTCTTCATCAGGTTTGGAGAAATGTCTCACTGTCTCACCAATGGATCCTCTTTACACTGCAAAAAATGCTTTTTTTACTTGGATTTTTTGCCTTGTTTCCAGCGAAAAAAAATCTTACATCAAGAAGGATTTTCTAGATGAGTAAAAATCTGATTAAGGTTTTTTAGATATTCTGGCTGGAAACAAGACAATAAATCTAAGAAAAGCATTTTTTGCATCGTAGTGAATGGGTGCCGTCAGAGTGAGAGTCCAAACAGCTGATAAGAACATCACAATAATCCACACCACTCCAGTCTGCCAGTCCTCTTCACATAATAATGCTTCTACAGTGAAAAGTGGAATCCAGAGAGAAATCTGCACTGTTTACAAGCCATAAAAAAGCTCTAAAGAAATATAAGGGTGGTTTTTGATGTGAGAGACAACAGGAGATGGACTTCTTTCACTGAAGGAAGTGTTATTATGGATTATGGACTTGTATTTTAGTTAAAAATGTCTTAATGATGGATTTGTTTCAGCTTTTGTCTTCTAAAGTAGTTAACTGATGGACTGGCACTGCAAAAAAATGTCTTGTTTCCAGCCAAAATATCTAGAAATTCTTAAATCAAGAAGGATTTTCTAGACGAGTCTTGTTTTTAGAAAAAAGAAGTCAAAATTATGTCAGTTTTTGCTTAATACAAGCAAAATAATCTGCCAATGGGGTAAGCAAAGTAATCTTATTTTAAGCAGAAAACTAAATTATTTTTTTTACCCCATTGGCAGATTATTCAGCTTGTTTCAAGCAAAAACTCAATTTTAACTTTTTTTTTCTGAAAACACGACAATAATTTTTACTTGTCTAGAAAATCCTTCTTGATTTGAGAATTTCTAGATATTTTAGCTGGAAATGAGACACAAAATCTAAGTAAGAATTTTTTTTTTTTTTTTTGCAGTGTAGTGAATGGGTGCCGTCAGAATGAGAGTCCAAACAGCTGATAAAAACATCACAAGTAATCCACACCTCTCCAGTCCATCAGTTAACAAGTCCTATAGATACATAATAAGAGAAATCTGCACAGTTTACAAGCCAAAACAACTGTGAGAGACAACAGGAGATGGACTTCTTTGACTGAAGGAAGTGTTATTATGGATTATGGACTTGTATTTTAGTTCAAAATGTCTTAATGATGGATTTGTTTCAGCTTTTGTCTTCTAAAGTAGTTAACTGATGGACTGGCACTGCAAAAAAATGCTTTTCTTACTTAAATTTTTTGTCTTGTTTCCAGCCAAAATATCTCGAAATTCTTAAATCAAGGATTTTCTAGACAAGTAAAAAATTATTATTACCCCTTTGTCAGATTATTTAACTTGTTCAAAGCAAAAACTCACTTAATTTTAACTTCTTTTTTCTGAAAACACAATCGTTTTTATTTGATTTAAGAATTTTGATAGATTTTTTTTGTCTTGTTTCCAGCCAAAATCTAAGTAAGAAAAGCATTTTCTTTTGCAGTGGGAGTGGTGTGGATTACTTGTGTGATGTTTTTATCAGCTATTTAGACTCTCATTCTGACGGCACCCATTCACTACAGTGGATCCATTGGTGAGACAGTTCTGGAATGACACATTTCTCCAAATCTGATGAAGAAACATACTCATAATCCTGGATGAACTGAGGGTGGGCAGGTTTTCATGTTTGGATGTACTGTTCCTTTAAATATTTTCACATAATTAATCAGTTTGACTGTAATAACTTTGTTTACTGTAACTTAGATGAGATTTAGAGAAACATACAGTAGGATCAAACTTCCTGAATGCAATCTTTTATCGTACGCTTGTGAACACAATGTAGTTTTATACAGAACATTTATTTTTTGGAGAAAGCTTTTGTGATCTGTGTACGGATGTAATCCATAAATAATCTAGTTTATATACGTGTCATTTTCAACAGACATTGTTTTACCTGTAGTCTTGAGGGTCTCAAATCTTAGATGACGTTCTTATAAATGCACTTTTGGAGCAGTTTCTTTCACTGCTTTTACTTTGTGTACCGATTCAGTGTGACATCAGTTCTGAATCCCAATCTTACCGATGTTTTCTCCCAGATCCGACAGACCACCGGGAAACTTCCAAGCATTCTTAGTCTGAAAAGGAAAGAAACGTCATGCATGCTATTTTAGCTGTATTTCTTAGAAATATATATATTTTTATGGAAATTAGTCATTTTATCTTTCTATTTTATCGTTCTCGTTTCACGTTCACAGATGATCTAAATAATATTTATATCTATCAACACAATATCAGATATTTTCATAAAATGTTGTCTTGTAGGTTTTAGCTTTGAGATGTGGGCTACTAAGGTCCATTACACAGTATTTCCATATTATTTAGTGTTTTGAAAGAATATAGAAAATGCTGCTAATTGAAATGAAACTTTAATTGTTACTTGAGTGGTTTTTGGTCCATTGAACAAAAATACAATGTAATGTAACGTAACAGCTTTGAAGGATTGTGACATGAGAATTGTTCTGTACTATCAATAAAGAGCAATATTTTTGTGGGCAATTGTGTTTGAAAGTATTTGAGTGTAATCAATTCTATTATAAATATTTAGCATTTCTTACAAGTGAAACACTGCAAAAAAATCATACTTAGTTTTCGGCCAAAATATTTTAAAATTCTTAAAGCAAAAAGGATTTTCTAGACGAGTAAAAACGATCATGTTTTCAGTAAAAACAAGTGCATTTTTGCTTGAAACAAGCAAAATAATCTGCCAATGAAGAAAGAAAAATCTTGTTTTCTGTTTAAAATAGGATTTTTTTTGTTTACCCCATTGGCAGATTTTGACTTTTTATTCGTCTAGAAAATCCTTCTTGATTCAAGAATTTTTAGATATTTTGGCTGGAAACAAGACAAAAAATCTAAGTAAGAAAAGCATTTTTTTTCCCCCAGTGGAAACTAGTTGGACAACAATACAACATTTAATGTATTCAAAAAACTCATAACATAGCTTGCATATAAATAGATTTGATTTTTAAAAATAAATGAGCAGAAAGTCTAAAAGTAAACAGGAAGTGTTAAAGTGATTTGTGCTTTATTCCTGTTCCCCTTGTTAACTCCTGATTGTCTTCATCTGTTTCTCGTTAGTTTAAAACGCTGAGTGTTCTTACTATTCTTTCTCAGGTTTTATCTGTTGTTAGTTTGCTTTGGTTTGCTCTTTATGTTCCTACTTGGTGTTTGGTTTTAGTTCCTAGATTTATGCACTTTAGGATTTTGTTGTTTTGATCAACTTTAACTGCATTTGGATCCAATTCTTCCTCATCTGCAAAAGTCTCATCTGTCCCACCAATCTCATGTATCATAATTATGATGGTATAATTTTGACTTTTTATCTCATAATTAGAGTTTAGATTATAATATTTGACTTAGTATATGATAATTTTGATTTATCTCATAATTATGATGGTATGCCATAATTGCACTTTTTGTCATAATTTTGACGTTATATCTCATAATTACAGATTAGATTGTTATTTTTGACTTAGTATATGATAATTTTGATTTATCTCATAATTATGACGGTATGCCATAATTGCACTTTTTGTCATAATTTTGACCTTTTAAAAAAATAATAATAACAGCTTAGATTATAATATTTGACTTAGTATCATAGAATCATAATTTTGTTTTATTTCATAATTATGACAGTATGCCATAATTTCGACTTTTTGTCATACTTTGTCATAATTACTGTTTAGATTATAATATGTAATATTTGACTTAGTATATCATAATTTTGATTTATTTCATAATTGCACTTTTTGTCATAATTTTGACTTTTTTTCTCATAATTAGAGTTTAGATTATAATATTTGACTTAGTATATCATAATTTTGATTTATCTCATAATTATGACGGTATGTCATAATTTTGACCTTTTAAATAATAATAATAATAACAGCTTAGTTTATAATATTTGACTTAGTATCAAAGTATTATAATTTTGTTTTATTTCATAATTATGACAGACAGTATGCCATAATTTTGCCATAACTTTATGTCATAATTACAGTTTAGATTATAATATGTAATATTAGACTTAGTATATCATAATTTAGATTTTTCTCATAATTATGATGGTATGCCATAATTGCACTTTTCACCAATGGATCCTCTGCAGTGAATGGGTGCCGTCAGAATGAGAGTCCAAACGGCTGATAAAAACGTCACAATAAGCTGTTTAGACTCATTCTGACGGCACCCATTCACTGTGCTGAGCAAGTGACATAATGGTGCATTTCTCAAAATCTGATTTTTATCTCATAATTACGGCTTAGATTGTTATTTTTGATTTAGTATATCATAATTTAGATTTATTTCATAATAATGACGGTATGCCATAATTGCACTTTTTGTCAATTTCGTTTTTTATCTTATTAATACAGCTTAGAATATCAAATATTACTTAGTATATCATCATTTTGATTGATCTCATTTCTACTTTTTGTCATAATTTTGACTTTTTATCTCATAATTACAGTTTAGATTATTATTTTTGATTTAGTATATCATAATTTTGACTTATCTCATAATTATTGCACTTTTCACCAATGGATCCTCTGCAGTGAATGGGTGCCGTCAGAATGAGAGTCCAAACGGCTGACAAAAACATCACAATAAGTTAACATCTTGAGAAGACCAAAGAAACAAATCCGTCATTATCTGTGCAGATTTCTCTCCTGATTCAGTCCAGACAACTTTTTCACTGAAAGAAGCATAACTATGGATTATGGATGCATGTTTTATTTAAAAACGTCTTCATGATGCATTTGTTTCTTTTGGTGTGGATTATTATCAGCTCATTCTGACGGCACCCATTCACTGTGCTGAGCAAGTGACATAATGGTGCATTTCTCAAAATCTGATTTTTATCTCATAATTACGGCTTAGATTGTTATTTTTGATTTAGTATATCATAATTTACATTTATTTCATAATAATGACGGTATGCCATAATTGCACTTTTTGTCATAATTTTGACTTTTTTTCTCATAATTAGAGTTTAGATTATAATATTTGACTTAGTATATCATAATTTTGATTTATCTCATAATTACTATGTCATAATTTTGACCTTTTAAATAATAATAATAATAACAGCTTAGTTTATAATATTTGACTTAGTATCAAAGTATTATATTAAGTATTTTTATCTTATTGTTACAGCTTAGAATATCAAATATTACTTAGTATATCATCATTTTGATTGACCTCATTTGCACTTTTTGTCATAATTTTGACTTTTTATCTCATAATTTCATTTTAGATTATTATTTTTGATTTAGTATATCATAATTTTGATTTATCTCATAATTATAACAGTATGCCATAATTGCACTTTTCACCAGTGGATCCTCTGAAGTGAATGGGTGCCGTCAGAATGAGAGTCCAAACGGCTGACAAAAACATCACAATAAGTTAACATCTTAAAAAGACCAAAGAAACAAATCCGTCATTATCTGTGCAGATTTCTCTCCTGATTCAGACCAGACAACTTTTTCACTGAAAGAAGCATAACTATGGATTATGGATGCATGTTTTATTTAAAAACGTCTTCATGATGCATTTGTTTCTTTTGGTGTGGATTATTATCAGCTGTTTAGACTCATTCTGACGGCACCCATTCACTGTGCTGAGCAAGTGACATAATGGTGCATTTCTCAAAATCAGATTTTTATCTCATAATTACGGCTTAGAATGTTATTTTTGATTTGGTATATCATAATTTAGATTTATTTCATAATAATGACGGTATGCCATAATTGCACTTTTTGTCAATTTCGTTTTTTATCTTATTAATACAGCTTAGAATATCAAATATTACTTAGTATATCATCATTTTGATTGATCTCATTTCCACTTTTTGTCATAATTTTGACTTTTTATCTCATAATTACAGCTTAGATTATTATTTTTGATTTAGTATATCATAATTTAGATTTATTTCATAATAATGACGGTATGCCATAATTGCACTTTTTGTCAATTTCGTTTTTTATCTTATTAATACAGCTTAGAATATCAAATATTACTTAGTATATCATCATTTTGATTGATCTCATTTCCACTTTTTGTCATAATTTTGACTTTTTATCTCATAATTACAGCTTAGATTATTATTTTTGATTTAGTATATCATAATTTAGATTTATTTCATAATAATGACGGTATGCCATAATTGCACTTTTTGTCAAAATTTCGATTTTTATCTTATTAATACAGCTTAGAATATCAAATATTACTTAGTATATCATCATTTTGATTGATCTCATTTCTACTTTTTGTCATAATTTTGACTTTTTATCTCATAATTACAGTTTAGATTATTATTTTTGATTTAGTATATCATAATTTTGATTTATCTCATAATAATGATGGTATGCCATAATTGCACTTTTCACCAATGGATCCTCTGCAGTGAATGGGTGCCGTCAGAATGAGAGTCCAAACGGCTGACAAAAACATCACAATAAGTTAACATCTTGAGAAGACCAAAGAAACAAATCCGTCATTATCTGTGCAGATTTCTCTCCTGATTCAGTCCAGACAACTTTTTCACTGAAAGAAGCATAACTATGGATTATGGATGCATGTTTTATTTAAAAACGTCTTCATGATGCATTTGTTTCTTTTGGTGTGGATTATTATCAGCTCATTCTGACGGCACCCATTCACTGTGCTGAGCAAGTGACATAATGGTGCATTTCTCAAAATCTGATTTTTATCTCATAATTACGGCTTAGATTGTTATTTTTGATTTAGTATATCATAATTTAGATTTATTTCATAATAATGACGGTATGCCATAATTGCACTTTTTGTCAAAATTTTGATTTTTATCTTATTAATACAGCTTAGAATATCAAATATTACTTAGTATATCATCATTTTGATTGATCTCATTTGCACTTTTTGTCATCATTTTGACTTTTTATCTCATAATTACAGCTTAGATTATTATTTTTGATTTAGTATATCATAATTTTGATTTATCTCATAATAATGACGGTATGCCATAATTGCACTTTTCACCAATGGATCCTCTGCAGTGAATGGGTGCCGTCAGAGTGAGAGTCCAAACGGCTGATAAAAACATCACAATAAATTTAACATCTTAAAAAGACCAAAGAAACAAATCCGTCATTATCTGTGCAGATTTCTCTCCTGATTCAGACCAGACAACTTTTTCACTGAAAGAAGCATAACTATGGATTATGGATGCATGTTTTATTTAAAAACGTCTTCATGATGCATTTGTTTCTTTTGGTGTGGATTATTATCAGCTGTTTAGACTCATTCTGACGGCACCCATTCACTGTGCTGAGCAAGTGACATAATGGTGCATTTCTCAAAATCTGATTTTTATCTCATAATTACGGCTTAGATTGTTATTTTTGATTTAGTATATCATAATTTAGATTTATTTCATAATAATGACGGTATGCCATAATTGCACTTTTTGTCAATTTCGTTTTTTATCTTATTAATACAGCTTAGAATATCAAATATTACTTAGTATATCATCATTTTGATTGATCTCATTTCTACTTTTTGTCATAATTTTGACTTTTTATCTCATAATTACAGTTTAGATTATTATTTTTGATTTAGTATATCATAATTTTGACTTATCTCATAATTATTGCACTTTTCACCAATGGATCCTCTGCAGTGAATGGGTGCCGTCAGAATGAGAGTCCAAACGGCTGACAAAAACATCACAATAAGTTAACATCTTGAGAAGACCAAAGAAACAAATCCGTCATTATCTGTGCAGATTTCTCTCCTGATTCAGTCCAGACAACTTTTTCACTGAAAGAAGCATAACTATGGATTATGGATGCATGTTTTATTTAAAAACGTCTTCATGATGCATTTGTTTCTTTTGGTGTGGATTATTATCAGCTCATTCTGACGGCACCCATTCACTGTGCTGAGCAAGTGACATAATGGTGCATTTCTCAAAATCTGATTTTTATCTCATAATTACGGCTTAGATTGTTATTTTTGATTTAGTATATCATAATTTAGATTTATTTCATAATAATGACGGTATGCCATAATTGCCCTTTTTGTCAAAATTTTGATTTTTATCTTATTAATACAGCTTAGAATATCAAATATTACTTAGTATATCATCATTTTGATTGATCTCATTTGCACTTTTTGTCATCATTTTGACTTTTTATCTCATAATTACAGCTTAGATTATTATTTTTGATTTAGTATATCATAATTTTGATTTATCTCATAATAATGACGGTATGCCATAATTGCACTTTTCACCAATGGATCCTCTGCAGTGAATGGGTGCCGTCAGAGTGAGAGTCCAAACGGCTGATAAAAACATCACAATAAGTTAACATCTTGAGAAGAGCAAAGAAACAAATCCGTCATTATCTGTGCAGATGTCTCTCCTGATTCAGACCAGACAGCTTTTTCACTGAAAGAAGCATAACTATGGATTATGGATGCATGTTTTATTTTAAAACGTCTTCATGATGCATTTGTTTCTTTTGGTGTGGATTATTATCAGCTCATTCTGACGGCACCCATTCACTGTGCTGAGCAAGTGACATAATGGTGCATTTCTCAAAATCTGATTTTTATCTCATAATTACGGCTTAGATTGTTATTTTTGATTTAGTATATCATAATTTAGATTTATTTCATAATAATGACGGTATGCCATAATTGTACTTTTTGTCAAAATTTCGATTTTTATCTTATTAATACAGCTTAGAATATCAAATATTACTTAGTATATCATCATTTAGATTTATTTCATAATAATGACAGTATGCCATAATTGCACTTTTCACCAATGGATCCTCTGGAGTGAATGGGTGCCGTCAGAATGAGAGTCCAAACGGCTGATAAAAACATCACAATAAGTTGACATCTTGAGAAGACCAAAGAAACAAAGCCGTCATTATCTGTGCAGATTTCTCTCCTGATTCAGACCAGACAACTTTTTCACTGAAAGAAGCATAACTATGGATTATGGATGCATGTTTTATTTTAAAACGTCTTAATAATGCATTTGTTTCTTTTGGTGTGGATTATTATCAGCTCATTCTGACGGCACCCATTCACTGTGCTGAGCAAGTGACATAATGGTGCATTTCTCTTGGATGAGTGAGCATAATTTGCATGAACTATTCCTTTAAATGGCTATTTTGCCTAATAGTGTTGTGCTTTTGGATTTGAGTCAGGATGCTGTCTATGTAGACAGTCAGCAGCTCACTGGGGTTTGGGACGGAGCCGGTGAGTTCATCTTATTGCATCAGAGCACATTGCGATGTGTCATTGTTTTTCCACTGGTGAAAGATGAAGTTCTCAGCAGGGGTTTTAATCATTTCGACACTAGAGAAACATCCCCACCAGATTGCTTTTTATTAACACGGTTGGTGCGCCCAGATGCAATCTGCTCCGTGAAGATAAATAACTCTGTGAGTTCGACTTGAACGATCTGCAGTCCGGCCTCTGATACTCCCAGAGATATTTTGGACCTGAACACGCAGGCCATTTTACCAGTAAATGACGACCGAAACGGGCCGTGACGCAAGATAAAAGCGGAGGAAAGATGTTGGCTGCTGGATAAAACAATCTTTTGAGTTTCCATTCCAGAGGAGAGAGCCGCCCGCCGCACGCTGCCCTGAGCACAACCCAGATGTTTATTTTACTGGGAAACGCTCTCCAGACGTTTAACGAGGTTACACTGAGCTCATTATCGCTCCAAAAGCTGTTCAATCGCTGTCTCAGTTCAGAATTAAACAATTAGAGTTGATTTAGATGCTAATTCTGAAACCTAGATGCCTGTCATCATTTACTACAACTTGGTATATCGTAATTTTGATTATGCTATAGTGCACTTTTTGTCACAATTTAGATTTTTTTAAATCTTATAATTATGGCTTAGATTGTAATATTTGACAGTATCTCATCATTTTGATGTGTTTCACTTTTTGTCATAATTTTGATTTTTTTATCTCATAATTTTTATTGTATGACTTGGTAATCATAATTGTAATTTTTAATCTCATTTTTTTTTTTTTTTTACTTTTTCATACTTATGTCATAATTGTGATTTGACGTTTACTTTGTCATAATTTTGAAATTATTTCACAATTATGACCTGGTAATTTCACCTTGTCATAATTCAACTTTTTATCTCTCAATTGACTTTTTATGTCATAATTAACTTTATCTAATAAAAACCATCATAATTTCTCTTTGTGCTATAATTATCGACTTAACTCATGACTCAGAATGCCATAATATTAACTTTTTGTCTCATAATTAAGACTTTTTATCTTATAATTAAGACTTAGTTTGTCAGTTTTGACTTAGTATATCATTTTGATTTATCTCTAAATTATGACAGTATGTCATTATTGCACTTTGTCATAATTTTAGCTTTTTATCTCGTAATTTTTAGTTAGCATGCCATACTTGTGACTTTTTAATCTCATTATTATTTTTTTCATAATTTCTACTTTTTATCATATGACTTAGTAATCATAATTGTAATTTTTTATCTCATAATTATTCTTTTTCACAATTTTGACTTTTTCATACTTGTGACTTAATATGTCATAATTGTGATTTGATGTTGACCTGGTAATTTCACTTTGTCATAATTCAACTTTTTATAATTGACTTTTTGTCATATTTGACTTTATCTCATAATTACAACTGTCATAATTTCACTTTTTGACATAATTTTCGATTTATCTGATTAAGATTTAGTATGCCATAATTTCAATTTTTTAATCTTATAATATTTTTGTTTTGTATCTCATAATTATGGCTTAGATTGTCAGTTTTGACTTAGTATATCATAATTTTGATTTCTTATAATTATGACAGTATGTCATAATTGCACTTTTTGTCATAATTTTGGCTTTTTATGTCATATCTATGACTTAGTATGTCATAAATGTGACTTTATTTCAAAATTATGACCTGGTAATATCACTTTATCATAATTCAACTTTTTATAGTTTACTTTTTGTCATATTTGACTTAGTAATATTTTGTCATATTTGACTTTATCTCATAATTATAACTGTCATAATTTCACCTTTTGACATAATTTTCGATTTATCTGGTTATGATTTAGTATGACATAATTTCAATTTTTTAATCTTATAATAATTTTTTTTTGTATCTCATAATTATGGCTTAGATTGTCAGTTATGACTTAGTATATCACAATTTAGATTTTTCATAATTATGACAGTATGTCATAATTGCACTTTTTGCCATAATTTTGGTTATCTCATAACTGACTTAGTATGACATACATAAGACTTTTTAATCTCATAATTATGTTTTTTTTTTCATAATATCTACTTTTTATCATATGACTTAGTAATCATAATTGTAATGTTTTATCTAAAAAAATGTTTTTCACAATTTTTACTTTTTCATATTTATGACTTAATATGTCATAATTGTGATTTGATGTTTACTTTGAGATAGTCCAAATTATGACCTAGGAATTTCACTTTGTCATTTTCAATTTTTTATGTCATAATAGACTTAATCTCATAATAATAACTTCACTTAATAATAATTTCACACATAATAATAATTTCACTTTTTGCCATAATTTCGATTTATCTCATAATTGTGACTTTTTATCTCATAAATATGATTTAGTATTGATCTCATAATTATGACGATGCCATAATTGCACTTTTTGTCCTAATTTTGACTTTTTATCTCATTATCATTTCATTTAGATTTTTTTTTATCTCGTAACTATGGCCTAGTATCTCATAATTAGGATTTAGTATATCAATTTCACTTTCTGTCATAATTTCAACTTAGTATGTCATGATTACAACATTTAAAGTCATAATTGCAACTCTTCACCAAAGCATGATTTTTTTTTTTCTTGTGGTAGAAATAGACTTCTATAGAAAAGCTCTCAGTTTGCTCCAGATGAGCGTTCGCTGCAGAAGAAGGTCAGCAGTTTGAGGCTCGCAGGTACAACAGTGTGGCTTTGACTGCAGGTTTGTTTACATGCTGCCCAAAATTACAGGGATAAAACTGTTTACCTCAAACCAAAATAATTTCTGTTTTTTTTAAGCAGCACAGAGCCTTTTATCAGAGACATGAGAGACGGCAGTGTTTTTTATCTTTTCGCTTTCACTTTCAAAGTGAGAGTGATTCCGTACCTTATTTCTGTCCTGAACAACAAGGACTTTGCCGTTGGATTCGTCCACAACAGCACCTTTAAACAAGACAGCAATAATTCATGATTACACAGAATCAGTGAGAAACAAAAACAGACCTGAACAACTGAGAGAGATTGTCTGTAATGTAGTGGAGTGTGTGAGTGTGGGCTTTATATAACCCTCTCCGGAACTCAACTTCCCCCTCGGCGTGCGCTCAAACACACAAACACACACTTGTGAGCTGCTTAAAACCACAGATACAAACCAGCAGGGAAATGCTATTAACTTTATTTAACCCTGATTAAAGCTACTATTCAAAAAGTTAAATATCCATCTGAATATCTATCTACAGTTGAGGTCAATAGTTTACATCCTTTCAGAATCTGCAGGATGTTCATTATTTTAGCAAAATAAAGAGATCATACAAAATGCATGTTATTGTTTGAGTACTGACCTCACATATGTGACCCTGGACCACAAAACCAGTCTTAAGTCGCTGGGGTATATTTGTAGCAATAGCCAAAAATACATTGCATGGGTCAAAATTATTGATTTTTCTTTTATGCCAAAAATCATTAGGAAATTAAGTAAAGATCATGTTCCATGAAGATTTTTTGTAAAATTCCTACTGTAAATGTATCAAAATGTAATTTTTGGTTTGTAATATGCATTGTTAAGAACCTAATTTGGACAACTTTAAAGGTGATTTTCTCAGGATTTTGATTTTTTTGCACCCTCAGATTCCAGATTTTCAAATAGATGTATCTCGGTCAAATATTGTCCTATCCTAACAAACCATACATGAGCTTTCATATTATATACACATCTCAGTTTTGTAAAATGTAACCTTATGACTGGTTTTGTGGTCCAGGGTCACATATAGTCCATATTTACGTTATTCTTAATACTGTGTTGTTGCTTGAATGATCCACAGCTGTGTTTTTTTGTTTACTGATAGTTGTTTGAGTCCCTTGTTTGTCCTGAACAGTTAAACTGTGTTGTTTTTGACAACCATCTTAGATTTAGTCTTAGTCTTAGTCTTTTGGACTAAAATGCTTATTAGTTTTAGTCAAATTTTAGTCACTTCTATATGTGATAGTTTTAGTCCAATTTTAGTCGACGAAAAGTCAAAAAGGTTTTAGTCTAGTTTTAGTCGACGAAAAGTCAAAAAGGTTTTAGTCTAGTTTTAGTCGACGCAAAGTCAAAAAGGTTTTAGTCCAATTTTAGTCGACGAAAAGTCAAAAAGGTTTTAGTCTAGTTTTAGTCGACGCAAAGTCAAAAAGGTTTTAGTCTAGTTTTAGTCGACGCAAAGTCAAAAAGGTTTTAGTCTAGTTTTAGTCGACGCAAAGTCAAAAAGGTTTTAGTCTAGTTTTAGTCGACGCAAAGTCAAAAAGGTTTTAGTCTAGTTTTAGTCGACGCAAAGTCAAAAAGGTTTTAGTCTAGTTTTAGTCGACGAAAAGTCAAAAAGGTTTTAGTCTAGTTTTAGTCAAAAAAGGGGGAAAAGTAGTCTTTTAACAAACTAATGTAGGTCAGTAATTATTTTGCTGTTGGGTAGTGTCACTTATAGGTTGTGAAAATAGCAGATCTATAGTTCAACTCATTGTGAGCTTCCGGATCGACTATTTTCACCAATAATTACAATAATGAAGGAATGGTTTTAGACATAAAATACATATATTTGAAATAATGTGCAAACTGCCGCCATCATGGTTAATCGTCTGTCTGTCTGTGTGACAACAATGTGACGTGGGCGTAACCAAACAAGGATGGAATGCTAAAACAGCTTGCCATACTAGTATGGCAAAGAGTATTTAATGCTAAAACGGCTTGCCATAGCGGCAGATACTTTTTCGGTTTTGATTGGCATGCACAATAAGCAGAAATGTCATGCATTTTAAACGTCTGACGGACCACCCACTAACATTTTCGTCTATTCTCGTCTCGTCAACGAAAGCTCACACACGTCTCGTCATGTTTTAGTCATCAACGAGCCATTTTTATCTCGTCATCGTCTCGTTATCGTCATGAGGAATTCACTTGTTATAAATGAAAAGAAGACAAAGGAAATCATCTTTGGACCTTCAGAGGAAGGGCAACAAATACAAGTAACTATACATAATACACCGATTGAAATAGTGTCTGCATATAAATACTTGGGTGTCTATGTGGACGCGCTTTATCATGGAGTGTGCATATAGAGTATGTCTGCTGTAAAGTACAACAGCGTATTTACTTCCTTAGGAGACTAAGATCTTTTGGAGCAAATAAACAGATTCTGTTCATGTTTTTTCAGTCTGTAATACAGAGTGTTGTACAATATGGAATATGTGCATGGTATAGTTGTCTTTCTGTTCAACTTAAAGCTCGACTGGCAAGGCTGATATCAAACTGTTCTAAGACCGTGGGTCAAAGCCTTGAGCCAAGTTTTCATGAGTTGTATAAGAAAAAAATGCTGTCCTTGACACATAAAATTATGTCTGACTGTTCCCATATTCTATATAAGGAATATCAACCGTTGCCATCAAATAGAAGACTGAAAGTACCATATGCTAGAACGAATAGATTACGGAAATCTTTTGTTCATCAGTCAGTAAAATTAATTAACCAGAACTGGGGGTCAAAGTAGGCAGTAATACTCGGAGGAAGGGAGGATACTTAAGTATTTGAACAGTAGATGGATGGGTATTGACATGTATGTCTTTGAATGTATTTGTATTGTGTAATGTGTATTGTTGTGAATTAATGTTAGACAGTAAACGCAAATAGGATGCAAGACAATTTTTGGAAGAAATTCCAACAATAAAGTGAAATTGAAATTGAAATTGAAATTGAAATGAAAAAAAGTTGCGTCAACGAAATGATGTCGTCATCGTCATCGTTGACGAAAACAACACTGCAGTTAAACTGCATGCTGTTCTTCAGAAAAATCCTTCAGCTCCCACAAATTCTTTGGTTTTCCAGCACTTTTGTGTATTTGAACCCTTTCCAGCAATGACTGTATGATTTTGAGATCCATCTTTTCACACTGAGGACAACTGAGGGACTCATATGCAACTATTACAGAAGGTTCAAACACTCACTGATGCTCCAGAAGGAAACATTAACAAATTGAATTTGAAGATCAGGCTAAATGTAACTTGTTTTATCTTCTGAGAAACATGTAACTATCTTTTGTAGCCTCTGAAGGGCAGTATTAAATGGCAAAATATATCAGTATTTTTACAACATAAGATGTGTCATGAAAATACAGAATGCAAAATAGGATCTAATTTTCTTTATGCAAACATAACCTTATGTCTTGTGTTCATTTTGTCAGCTTTTTTAAAAATTAGTCCTAGTTTTAGTCCTGTATCAAATCTCCTTTTTTTGTTTTAACAGTTTAGGTCAAAATCTTCAAAATATTAATTATTTGACCAAAATAAGAGGGATCATACAAAATGCATGTTATGGTTTATTTAGTACTGACCTGAATACGATATTTCACTGATGCTTCAGAAGGAAACACGATGCAGTAAGAGCTCTTTGAATTTAAAGACCAGGGTTTAAGATCAAATTTAACTTATTTTGTCTTCTGGGAAACATGCAAGTGTCTTCTGTAGCTTCTGAAGGGCAGAACTAAATTAAAAAATAAGAAAAATGTACACATCTCCAATATTTTCAAAAGTTTTCACCCCCGGCTCTTAATGCATGTTTTTTTTTTTCCTTCTGGAGCATCAGTGAGTGTTTGAACCTTCTGTAATAGTTGCATATGAGTCCCTCAGTTGTCCTCAGTGTGAAAAGATGATTCTCATAATCAAACAGTCATTGTTGGAAAGGGTTCAAATGCACAAAAATGCTGAAAACCCAATGAATTTGTGGAACCTAAAGGATTTTTCTGAAGAACAGCAGACAGTTGAACTGTTCAGGACAAACAAGGGACTCATGAACAACTATCACTAAATAAAAAACACAGCTGTGGATCATTCAGGCAACAACACAGTATAAAGAATCAATGGGAATGTAAACATGGACTATATGTAAACATCTTTTATGTGAAATATCTTATTCAGGTCAGTACTAAATAAACAACAACATGAATTGTGTGTGATCCCTCTTATTTTGATAAAATAGTTAACATTTGGCAGATTCTGAAACTTTTGACCTTAACCGTATCTAAAAGCTTTTTCTGCTTAACGCTAGTTTATAAACAAAAAGTGATTCAAGAATTTGTGAAATGTGGACTAACAAGTTTTAACCTTATAAACTATCATATCTGATACTCAGATTTCCTCTAAATGATCATCATGATCAAATGTTGCTGTCAAAACTGTTTATTTGCATGTCTTCTGTCATCTGATTGATAGTTTATAGGTTTTTTATGCAGTATAAATAATTTAGTGTAATTGTACAAACATCCACCATCAGCTGGTGCTTCACGCGTCTTTTTGCTGTCAAATCTTGAATGATTTTTTATCAAGTAAACATCAGAATAACTGCAGTGATATTTCCAGACGAACACTTACTGGACTGAAGAAGCTAGCTTTTACTTGATTCTCCATCAATCATTTTTTAGTCTCAAATCTGATCATCAGGATCTTTTGAGGAGCATTTTTTTCCAGGAGCTGTACTTTCACTGTTCCTCAGCGGAGGAATGATCTTCCCAAATCTTTATTTGTGCATCTCTCAATCATCATTAGCAGTTACTTTTAAAAGTAATGCGTTACAATATTGAGTTACTCCCTAAAAAAGTAACTAATTACGTTACTTAGTTACTTTTTATGGAAAGTAATGCTTTCTGTTACTTTTGCGTTACTTTTTAAATCTGTGCAGGGCTTGCTTGTTTGCTTTTTATATGAAAAGTTGTATTTTTGTCAAATGTAAAATCCTTTTCACAGCAAAAGCCTCAGGTTTAGAGAAAAGTAAATTGACGTCTGTACAGTAGACCACAGATGAACAAACGTCAACTCTTCAGCAATAAAAAAAAAAGAAATGTTAGATTATCTTGAGTAATTTTTGCTTATTAGTATGGATGCACTGGATCATCGAAGGTCAGCAGCAAATACATCGGTTAATAAAATGGGATTAAATACATAAAATATATTTTGCATTATAATGTGAGTTGGATTTCAGTTTTTATTCCTTTTGAGGAACACTGTATCTGTTTTTTCAGTGAGTGAGATGAATTAATGCATGTTCACATTTATTCTAGAACTAAAGTAACATCTTACTCACAATTTTGATCAATAAATGGGGGAATAAAGTAACTGACGTTACTTATTTGGAAAAGTAACTCCACTGGTAAGATATTTAAAAACAATTTTTTATTTTTTTTGTAAATTAAAAAGTAATGCATTACTGTCCTAGTAACGTGAAAAAAGTAATGGGATTATGCAACTCACTTTTATGTAACTTACTTTTTCCAATAGTAAATTAACACATTACTTTTCCACTCATTTATTGATTAAAAGCTCTCTTGTCCTCATGTTGAGAGAAATTGTAAGATGTTACTTTAGTTCTAGAATAAATGTGAACATGCATTAATTCATCTCACTCACTAAAAACAGATACAGTGTTCCTCAAAATGAATAAAAACCTTCAATAATTAAATATGTTAAATACAAATATCCTTTATGTATTTCATCTCATTTTATTAACCTTTGATCAAAATTCATCCATACTAATAAGCAAAAATGACTCAAGATAATCTAACATTTGTTTTCCTTTTTTATTTCTGAAGAGTTGACATTTGTTCTTCTGCGGTTGGGTCTACTGTACAGACGGCAATTTACTTTTTGCTTTTGGTGTGAAATGGCTTTCACATATGTGACCCTGGACCACAAAACCAGTCTTAAGTCGCTGGGGTATATTTGTAGCAATAGCCAAAAATACATTGCATGGGTCAAAATGATTGTTCTTTTATGCCAAAAATCATTAAGAAAATAAGTAAAGATCATGTTCCATGAAGATTTTTTGTAAAATTCCTACTGTAAATATATCAAAATGTAATTTTTGATTAGTAATATGCATTGCTAAGAACTTAATTTGGACAACTTTAAAGGTGATTTTCTCAGTCTTTTTGATTTTTTTGCATCCTCAGATTCCAGATTTTCAAAGAGATGTATCTCGGCCAAATATTGTCCTATCCTAACAAACCATACATCAATAGAAAGCTTATTTATTAAGCTTTCATATGATGTATACATCTCAGTTTTGTAAAATTTAACCTTTTGACTGGTTTGTGCTCCAGGGTCACATTTGACAAAAATAGAACTTTTTATATTAAAAACAAACAAGCAAGTCCTGCCCAGATTTTAAAAGTAACGCAAAAGTAACATAAAGCATTACTTTCCATAAACAGTAACTTTTTCGAGAGTAACTCAATATTGTAATACATTACTTTTAACAGTAACTTTCCCCAACTCTGATCCTCAACTGAAACCTTTGTGAGATTGTCAGCTGCTGCTCTGAAATTGTCCCATAAATGTTCAACAATTAATCCTCCCACGGTCTAAATAAAAACACACAGAGGCTGTTGGTTCGGAAGTTCTACAGAAAGGAAATGCGGTCGGATTATTCACTGCTAAAATATTCCAAACGTGGGATTTCACCTTCATAGCATTCGGCTTTAATCAAACACAAACACGAAGGCGGCTGCCAGACTGAGCTCACGCCGTTGCCCAGGCATCTTTCCGGGCATGTTCTAACATGTCTGTGTCCGGCGCTCTGGAGGAGCAGCGCCGCCTGCGGGTCAAACCGAGAACCGCTGATTCAGAAGAGTATGGCAAGCCATTTTAGCCTAAAACATACTAAGCGTTACTCATGGTAATTGAATTTTTACTAGTAACAATTGAATTAGAGAGTTCTATAATTATTATTTTTTTTACTAGTAACAATTAGAGAGCTCTCCAATTAAATTCGTACTACTAAAAATTCTGTTGTAGAGCTCTGTAATTAAAAATGAATGGAAGTCAATGGAGACATATGACTAGTAAAAATTCATTTGTAGAGCTATCTAATTGACCATATGCATGGATTACTGACTTGTTTTAGACAAGCCAGCTCAGTCATAATAGGAGTGTACTTTGCTTATTTTCTTTACATAATCCATTCTCAATCAAAGAAATGTTTTGTTTGTCTAAGAGTACCAAGCGTCCATGTATAGCATTTAAAAAATGATAAAAAAAAGAAAAAATGCCAGTGAACCGGCTAAAAATGCACGAATCATTGCTATGATTGACAGTAATAGCTGGACCAAACATCTGAGAAGCTGATGTCAAAAACAGAGCTGTGCATTAAATGATTCAGACTAAATTCAGAGTAACAAAAGAGCAGTAACAAGTTTGTGTTGTTAGATATAGACTATTAAATAGCTTTTACACTTCAAGATAAAGCTCAAAAGATGTAGTTATTCAATTATATATATATATAAAAAAATCAAATTCATATTGATTCATATTGAGTGCATGATTTAATTATAATACCATTACTATTTAACTTATTTAATTTGTAGTTAACTATATATAAGTATATAAATAATTCACCCTTGTAGGCTGTTTGTGTCTGAGCTTAATGACTTTCCGTGCAGTAAAAGTACAAAAATTTATTGTACTGGTAATTTTATAATAAATCGAAAAGCAAGACATCTTAAAGAATCTATGGAGTTGAAATGCAGTTGCAGCCAATGATTGATCCTCTGCTGCCATCTTTTGGTTATATGGGTAATATGTCATTTTTAGCTTAAAAAATATTTTTTCCCATGTCGTTTTATTAATGAAAAGTGAATCTTTGAAGTGAATTTTACTGCACAGCTGTATATTTAAAAAATAATTAAGGCTTTAAAATATGACCTTAGTTAATTAATTTAGCCTTAGTATATGTGACCCTGGACCACAAAACCAGTATTAAGTCGCTGGGGTATATTTGTAGCAATAGCCAAAAATACATTGCATGGGTCAAAATTATTGATTTTTCTTTTATGCCAAAAATCATTAGGAAATTAAGTAAAGATCATGTTCCATGAAGATTTTTTGTAAAATTCCTACTGTAAACCCATCAAAATGTAATTTTTGGTTTGTAATATGCATTGTTAAGAACCTAATTTGGACAACTTTAAAGGTGATTTTCTCAGTATTTTTGATTTTTTTTGCATCCTCAGATTTCTGATTTCAAATAGATGTATCTCAGCCAAATATTGTCCTATACTAACAAACCATACATCAATAGACAGCTTATTTATTGAGCTTTCATATGATGTATACATCTCAGTTTTGTCAAATTTAAACTTATGACTGGTTTTGTGGTCCAGGGTCACATATTTTAGGCTAAAACAGCTTGCCATAGAAGAGAACTTGTTCTTGCTCTTACCAGCGACTCCTATTTGATGTGTGGCGAACGCAGGCAGTCTGTCCTCTCCTGGTCCGAGCCACAGGCTGAGAACGGCCACGTCTTTCCGAGCGTGATGGAAGCTGAAGCCGTGATTCGCCGCCGCTGCTGACAGTCTGCTGAGAGCGATGGGAACATGAAGCCATGCGGCGATCCGGCCTTCTGACCGCCACCGACTCAGAGACACTAACACACACATAAAGAAACATAGATGAATTAGACACATTAGATTAGAGTTCAAAGGTTTGTGATCAGGATGAACACATTCATACTTGAAAAGTGACAGTGAAGACATTTATAATGTTACAAAGTAACTGTTTCTGTTTCAAATGAATGCTGTTCTTTTGAACTTCCTATCTGTGCATCCTGAAAAATAAATCAAACACATTACATATTTTGAAATAAGTGTCTTTGATCAAAAATATAGTAAAAAATGTGAAATAGTATTATAATTTAAAATATCTGTTTTCTATGTGAATATATTGTGAAATATAATTTATTCCTATGATCAACGCTGAATTTTTAGCATCATTACTGCAGTCTTTGGTATCTCCAGTCTTAAGTAATTGAAAAATAACATCAAATAAAAATGACATTTACATAAAAATGAAATATATAAAGTAGAGTAAGTATATAGAGTAAATAAGAGAAATAAAAATCTGATTAAAATAACTACACAAACATTACATTCAATAACAAAGATTAATAAGTAATAAATACATTAACAAATTAAGTAAAACAAATAGTAAATGCATTAACTTGAAAATATGTAAATAATTCAAAAATAATATTAGAATGATTTCTGAAGGATCACGTGACACTGGAGTAAAGATGCTGAAAATTCAGCTTTGAATGCAGGAATAAATTGTATTTTATAATATATTCACATTGAAAACAGCTGTTTTACATTCTAATAATATTTCTTTTTTTACTGTATTTTTGATCAAAGAAGAGAGTTCTTTTGAGAACAAACAAACTAAAAAAATCTTCCTGATGTCTATATTTGAAAGGTAATGTGTATATATAATGTGTTTTATTTAATCCTGTAAAAAAGCTAAATTTAAAGAGTTTGGAAAACAAAATTTATATATAAGACATTATTGTATTTATTATTATTTGTAATATGGCTTTTTTTTGTTTACTTAAAAATTTATTTGATTTTTACTTTGATCTCATTTTAATATATTTAATTTTTTTGTACTTAATCTGTTTATTGTTTTAATGTTTATTTATTTGTTTTTAATCAATTTTTGTTAATATATTAATTTACTTTCTTATTAATCTATGCTTATTACTTTATTTTCAAATTTTTGTGGTTATCATTTTAATGAAATATATATTTTTCTTTTACTCATATATTTAATCTCATTTTTCTTTATTTTTTAAATAATTACTTATTTATTCACTTACTTAATTTAATCTTTGTTAGCAGAAATTCACATTTTAAATTATTTATTATTATTATTTTACTATGCAAGTAGTGAATGTGACAATACATTCAATAGATGCATTGAATATATTGTCAGAGTAAATTAATCCAGAATTTAAATTAATGCAGAATTCCTTATAACAAACATATAGCAAAAAACACAATATGACAATATTTAAATGTGCCAGATATAAATCACTTTCAACATATTTTATTTGTTCAAATCATTTTTTAATTTAAAATTATATTAATTTTTCACTATTTACCGTATTTTTGATCAAAGAAGAGACTTCTTTCAAACAAACCAAAATATCTTACTGATCTGAACTTACCTAAATATATAATGCGTTTCTATTTAATCATAGAAAATAATTAAATAAGCAAAATTGAAAGACTTTGGGAAAATTAAATAAGGAAATATACTATAACGTAAATAAGAAATATCTCAATTACTATTTCCAGGTGATCCAGATGTACTTAACTATTGATCAGGTTAGATGTTCTGCTAAGCTAAATAATAGGACATTATTATTATTCCTTTGTATAATTAAATTATTATTATTTTAAATATTTATTAATATATGTTTTTTTTTACTTAAATTGATAACAATGTAATGTGTATGCAATAAATAAATAAATAAATAAATAAATAAAATCCTGTGCTGTAATATGATTGGTGGAAAACCGCTGTTCGTTCGACTACATAACACGCGGAAATTCATGCATGCATTGCATAAATAACACGCATTTACAGTCATTTAAGCACATTACACTGTATTTACGCATGACTTCAGTATTATTTTTCATTGTTAGTGTTGGTTATTTTCGCTCCTGTACCCCGCAGCAGCTCGGTAAAGTCGTCCTCGCTGATGTCCGGCGGAAAGTCTCGCACAGTCACGCCTCCGAACCGATCCACGTCTCCGGACAGCAGAGGCCGGAGGAGCCGCTCCTGACAGCCGGAGCCCAACCGAACCGAACCGGCGGAAATAAACCGGCGCTGCCTGAACACAGAGGAGAACCTGCAGAACACAGAAGAGACCCTACAGAACCCGGCTGACATGATCCAAATCACCCTGACACCAAAACAACCAGCAGCCGAGCGAACGCGTGTTTACTCGAGTAGAGGCGCATGCAGAAATACACTAGCGATTTAATAAAAGCAAAGGTTGGTTTTTAATCTTTAACACTCCACATACGATCTTCATATGACAGACCTCATCCTAAAATTACAAAAACATCGTTTCTTGTATAAGACCCAATCAACGATACTGTTAAAACCCAATAAATAATTAATAAACATGAAAGATTGTTTGGAAAATATGACATTTCTGTTACGTTGCATTGTTCGTTTTACATTTTCTTTATTATGTAATCTAATTTTTTAATGATTTCAAATGTTTATTTATTCATTGTTTATATGAAAACAAATTTTACATGATTAATTTTTATTTAATCATTTATTTAATTCTTATGTATTTATTTACTTACTTTTTAATCTGTGTATTTCTTTATTATTTAATGTGTTTGTTGTATAGTTATTTATTTTAATCTAATTTTATCTTTATTAGCTCATTTTTAAAGTCTTTATTTTAATCCAATTTATAATTATTTATATAATTATTTTTTAAGTATATATTTATTTTAATGTTTATTTATTTATTTACTTATTTTTACATATTTATTTATTTGCTTGTTTTAATCAGTTTATTTCTTTATTATTTAATCCAAAAATGTTTTTATTTTAATTTATCTTTATTAAGTCATTTTTTAAATTTAATATATGTAATATTAAATTTTCTATTTTATTATTTAATTAATAACATTTAATTTTTAATTTAATTAATAATTATTTTTAATTACTCATTTATTTACTTCTGTTTATTTGTATTTATTTTCTTTCAACTTTACGTATTTATTTTTATTTATTTTAATACAATGTATGTATTTATTTATTTTATTGTTTATTTATTTATTATTTAATACTTTTTTAAGTTTTAATTTTATTATTTTTATTTTTAAAAGTATTTATTTAATTTAATGTTTATTTATTTACTTAGTTTTACATATTTCTTTATTTGCTTGTTTTAACGTGTTTATTTATTTTTTATTCAATCCAATTTTTTATATTTATTTTATGAAATTGTATTTATTTTTATGTATTCATTTTTTATTTAAATTGTTATATTCATTTTCTATTTATTTGATTATTTAATGATTTTTAATTAATTATTTAGTTATTTTAAATCAAATTTATTTACCTGTTTATTTTTTATATATTTGTTTGTTTTAATCTGTTTATTTTATTTAATCTTTATTTAATTGTTATTTATTATATATTTTTAATATTGTTTATGTATTTATTTATTTACTTAGTTTTACATATTTATTTATTTGCTTGTTTTAATGTTTATTTATTTTTTATTTAATCCAATTTTTATTATTTATTTGATCAAATTTCCTTTCATTTTTATGTATTCATTATTTTTTTTAATTTAAATTGTTATATTCATTTTCTATTCATTTTATTATTTAATGATTTTTTTTATTAATTATTTAATTTAATTATTTAAAATCTAATTTATTTACCTGTTTATTTTTTTTACATATTTGTTTGGTTTAATCTGTTTATTTATTTTATTTCATCTATATTTGATTGTTGTTTATTATTTATTTTTAATATAATTTATATATTTATTTATTTATTTAGTCTCTTTTTTATGTTTTGTTGTTAATTAATTAATTAATTAATTCATTTTGATTTCAACGTTTTTTTTTTTTTTTTTTTAATTTAACCTTTATTTATCAAGGGAAACTGTTTGAGAACCACTTCTCATTTACAAACATGACCTTTAGTCATGTTTTGGCTTTAAGGACTTAAGTGCAATACTATGGTACTTAAATGAGTAGGCCTATAGATAATCGATATATGTAAACACAAGCACAAGGATTTTGTGTGGATAAAGGCTGCATTGTGTAACGGTGAGGTTTATAGGTGTTTATATTGCATGTTTTACGGTACCTAACGGGGAGGAGCTGAACTTTGACATCAGGAAGTTTACATTCACGTGTGGACGCCTTGAGTGGGTTTGTGTGTTTAACACACATCTAATAACACACCAAACATCATGTCATCAAGCAAAGGGAAAAGTAAAGGAAAAAAGAGACAGAGTGAAGGAGAAGGAGACAGATCTGCGTCAGTCTCTGATGAACCGGATTCAAGCGGCCGATTAACGGTCACAGACTTCATAGAGAGAGGTAAGTTAACGGGAGCGCGCATTGGTTTCATTCATTAGTTAGGATACACGAGTAAAACATGATCATCTTCACCAGTCATGGATTAAATATGTAATGGTTTGGCTTTTGATGAAAATTAAGATGTTTATAGGTGCAGTCGAGTCATTTGATTCAAATTAAAAAAGGTTTCACACATGAAAAAATGACCGCTTTTTTTAATAATGCCATTAAAACGGCGTCTGTTGACATAAAAAGAGACTCTGGACATTGACTTTCCACATTGTGGTGCTGTCACACTCCTGAAGACGCGAAAAGCTGAGGAACAGACAAACCGAATCAATTGAGTGAGTCATTTACGCAGGAACCGCTTCGATTCGCTCCGAAGCGATTCTCTAGCAAAAAAAAAAAAAAACCCCAGATCAAAACAGCCGTTCGTTTTCGAATTTCGATTTAACTGCTTGTAATGATTTTAAAAAGCACACAGTGAGGGGTGAAACGGAGCTTTTTGAAAATCCGACTCCGTTAAACTATTGCGTCGCTAAATAATTCACTCTTTCGAATCTCTCCAATCGGACCCCGTATCTTGAATCATTTGATTCAGATTGGAACTTTCGAGCTGGTTCGCGAATCATTTGATTTACATTGTAAACTTCGAGCAGGTTTGCAAAGCATTTGATCCAGATTGGAAATTTCAAACGGGTTCGAATCATTTGATTGATAGTGGAACTTCGGGGGTTTGTGAATCTTTTCGTGAATTAAATGATTTGCTTCACATCAAGGCAGCACTTATTTAATATAAAAAAAAAACAACAACAGTAAAATTGTTAAATATTATATATATATATATATATATATATATAATATATATATATATATATATATATATATATATATATATATATTTTTTTTTTTTTTTCAATTTGTTTTAAAATTTGAATTTATTTATGTGATCAAAGCACAATTTACCCCAGTCTTCAGTGTCGCACGATCCTTCAGAAATCATTCTAATATGCTGGCTTATCATTGATGTTGGAAGTTGTGCTGCTTTATATACATATATATATATATATATATATATATATATATATATATATATATATATATATGTATGTATGTATGTGATTCTATTTTCAGGATTCTTTGCGGAATAAAAAGTTAAAATGTAAAGCATTTGTGTATACACTCCAATATACAATACTGAGTTCTGAGTTCGTAGTCATTTTTTTTCTTTTCTTTTTTGAAAGAACTTAATACTTTTATTCAGCAAGGATGTGTTAAATTGCTAAATAGTGACAGTAAAGACTTGTATTGTTAGAAAATATTTTTATTTTGAATAAATGCCGTCTTTTAAACTTTCTATTTATTAGATATTCCTGAAAAGTATCAGAGATTACTAAAAATATCGGGCAGCACAGCTGTAGTATAGAAATGTTTCTTGAGCAGCAAATCAGCAAATTAGAATGGATCATGTGACACTGAAGACTGGAGTAATGATATTATATGTTTGAATGTGTTTGTGTGCAGCTGAAGATAAAGTCCCTCAGCGCTGGCGTTCATATTTGGCTCAGATGAGTGTGAACACCATGAAGACTCTGAACATCTGCATCGGACGTCCTGTCCTGATCTCCAGCGGCGCAGGACAGCAGCAGGTGTGTGTGTGTGTGTGTGTGTGTGTGTGTGTGTGTGTGTGTGTGTGTGTGTGTGTGTGTGTGTGTGTGTGTGTGTGTGTGTGTGTGTGTGTGTGTGTGAGATTATCATGGCTAATGCTGTTGATGTGTGTGTTGACTCTGTGTGTGTGTGTGTGTGTGTGTGTGTGTGTGTGAGATTATCATGGCTAATGCTGTTGATGTGTGTGTTGACTCTGTGTGTGTGTGTGTGTGTGTGTGTGTGTGTGTGTGAGATTATCATGGCTAATGCTGTTGATGTGTGTGTTGACTCTGTGTGTGTGTGTGTGTGTGTGTGTGTGTGTGTGTGTGAGATTATCATGGCTAATGCTGTTGATGTGTGTGTTGACTCTGTGTGTGTGTGTGTGTGTGTGTGTGTGTGTGTGTGAGATTATCATGGCTAATGCTGTTGATGTGTGTGTTGACTCTGTGTGTGTGTGTGTGTGTGTGTGTGTGTGTGTGTGTGTGATTATCATGGCTAATGCTGTTCGTGTGTGTGTGTGTGTGTGTGTGTGTGTGTGTGTGATTATCATGGCTAATGCTGTTCATGTGTGTGTTGACTCTGTGTGTGTGTGTGTGTGTGTGTGTGTGTGTGTTGACTCTGTGTGTGTGTGTGTGTGTGTGTGTGTGTGTGTGTGTGAGATTATCATGGCTAATGCTGTTGATGTGTGTGTTGACTCTGTGTGTGTGTGTGTGTGTGTGTGTGTGTGTGTGTGAGATTATCATGGCTAATGCTGTTGATGTGTGTGTTGACTCTGTGTGTGTGTGTGTGTGTGTGTGTGTGTGTGTGTGTGTGTGATTATCATGGCTAATGCTGTTCGTGTGTGTGTGTGTGTGTGTGTGTGTGTGTGTGTGATTATCATGGCTAATGCTGTTCATGTGTGTGTTGACTCTGTGTGTGTGTGTGTGTGTGTGTGTGTGTGTGTGTGTGTGTGTGTAGGTGTGTGTGGCGTGGCCAGCGTCTCAGTTTCCAGGCAGGCGTGTGGGTCTGCAGTCCAGCGTTCAGTCCGGTCTGAGAGTGACGTCTGGATCTCCGGTCGCACTGCAGCCCATCACCGGAGCCGTCCTACAGGCCCAAAACGTGCAGCTGACACTCAGGTAGACCAAACACACCAGATAATAACACTGTGGGAAATAATCATCAGCAGGTGTTTGTCTCTCAGGACTGCAGTAATTGTGAGTGAATGTCGCCATCTGCTGCTCAAGAGCAGAAACACAAGTTTGGCAGGGAAAATAAAGAAACTTAAGTGATTTAACTAGTTAAATAAAGGTAGATCACAGTGACACATTGTCAGTTGCCATAAAAATGCATTTCCCAAAAGTCATATGGACAGTAATGCACTTAAAATAAAAGTAAATGAGCCAAGAATCTTTTTTTATTTTTACACACATTTATTTAATTATTTAATTACTTTTTTTTTTCTCTTTCGTGTTATTTGAGCTGAAAAGTGTCTAAACCAGCCTTTTTCATTCTAAGGCCTTTCATTTTCTAACACACTCTGGATATTTCTGCTTTATTGACAAAACTGCTCATTTTCAAACTATTTAGAGAAACGGGAGTGGCAATATGTTGAAAAATAACACATGTTACAAATAAATCAATTAAATAATTGATAAACAATAATTCATAAGAGGTTTACATTTTTATTTCTAATGAATTTGCATCCCTTTCTAGTATTTTTTTAATTACAGTTTGTATGTTATTTACTCACAAATAGCAATTTTTATTTTAAATAAATAAATAAATATTTATATTGATTATAAACATTCTATAATTCCCATATATCAGATTTTTCCACGTCTGTTCCAGGTCTGGAATTCACACTTTTAAAATTCTCTTGTATATTCAGGTTTTCCAAGACTGTGAAAATCCTGGATCTTAAATGAAAACGTCAGTTTATAGTTTATATGTAGCTGTTTTGTCTATATTTTAAAGCTTTTTTTCTCTCATTTTAAATAATTTTAAGCCATCCCTGGTTGAGAACCACTGGTTATAAACAAAGGGTTATTTTAGTATCGTTGAGATACTATATATGATATAAATCAATGTTTAGTACAATTTTTTTTTGTTTGTTTAGGGTTATTTTCGTCATTTTTATAAAATTTTTTATTTTGTAGTATGATATGTTTTTATTCATTTTATTTTAGATTTAGTTGAGCTTAATTAATAACAATGAGAAATGTTTCAATTACACTTTTGAAAATGTTTTGATTTATTTAAATATATATACAAGGCCTGACATTAACTTTTTTGATCACCAGCCACTTTGGCTTTATTAATATTATGTTGCCTATTTAAAGGGCGTTTTTTCGTATTAAATGCATGCGTCATCTTCTTTCGTTTCAAATTCTTATGTTTTATTAATAATATAACTTAATTTAATAAGACACTATAGGGCTGTTATTAGTCCAATTAAAACGGTATTATCGAAAACTGATCTTTTCACTGCAGGAGAAACAAAAGCAGCTTAAGTGGCATTCAGATGCATTTACACATGTTTAATGAAGCTAAAATGTTGGAAAACAGTATAAATAATGTTATGAGCTTGGTGTTTAAAATCAGTTATTTATATATATATATATATATATATATATATATGTCACCCTGGACCACAAAACCAGTCTTAAGTCGCTGGGGTATATTTGTAGCAATAGCCAAAAATGCATTGTATGGGTCAAAATTATTGATTTTTCTTTTATGCCAAAAATCATTAGGATATTAAGTAAAGATCATGTTCCATGAAGATTTTTTGTAAAATTCCTACTGTAAATATATCAAAATGTAATTTTTGATTAGTAATATGCATTGCTAAGAACTTAATTTGGACAACTTTAAAGGTGTTTTTCCCAGTCTTTTTGATTTTTTTGCACCCTCAGATTTCAGATTTTCAAATAGATTTATCTCGGTCAAATATTGTCGTATCCTAACAAACCATACATCAATAGAAAGCTTATTTATTGAGCTTTCATATGATGTATACATCTCAGTTTTGTAAAATTTAACCTTATGACTGGTTTTGTGGTCCAGGGTCACATATAATAAAATATGAAATGTTGGGGGAGAAAAAGCAAAGATAAGATACTTTTAAATATAAACGTAAACTGCCAATTGGTGGCTGCAAGTCGCTTGATGAATGACTCATCGAGTCGATTCGTTCAGACAGATGATTCATTCAAGAATGAATCAAGTGCTTGTTTTTATGAATGGACCAGTGAGTCATTGACTCAAATGATTCATTCAGAAACGCTGAATCATTCTGTAATGAAACACAGCTGTATGTTGCTCAGAGATGCATGACTGTTCTGCTGGGATCTGTTGTTTTGAACAATTTCCGTTAACCAACATTTGCTTAACTAGGCTATATGTTATGAATATAAAAATATATTTTTACTGCACTATGTATATATATATATTTAAATCTTACAGGCCTGAAGACAAAGTGCTGAATACAGAAGAGTTCATGAATTATCTTCTGCGGATGTTGGGTAACAAACACTCTTATTTCTCAAACTCTCGTTGAACGATGGCATTATTTTCAGCCGCTCACAGACGTTGTCTTCTTTTCCAGACGGTCGGGTTCTGCTTCCGGGCGGCAGTGTGTCCGTGTCGTATTTTGGGCGTCAGTGTGTTTTGGGCGTGGATTCAGTGACGGGTGTCGATGGAGAGACTCTGAGACGGTTAGACAGCGTCACTGTTGATCTCTCCTCACAGCTGGAACAGCTGTCCATCCACCAGAGTACACCTGACAGACCACATGACCCTTCACCTCTGACCCCTGACCAATCACATGAACCCTCACCGCTGACCCCTCAGTCCACACCCTGCAAACTGAGTGACTCTGTTCTCAGCCCATCTGAAGCGTCGTTCACAGACAGTTTTCTTCCGGACCGGTGCGGACGATCATCCACGGACACCTTCTACGCCGTCTGCAGCTCCACCACTCTGAGCGTGTGTGACCCCGCTGAGCGGGACGAGGGCGAGGAGGGGGGCGAAGGGTCAAAGGTCACGTACAGTATGATCGGCGGCCTCAGCGGTCAGCTGCAGGTCATCAGGGAGACCATCGAACTGCCGCTCAAACACCCGGAGCTCTTCAGGAACTATGGTGAGTGAGGTCAGAGGTCAGATCCGGAAGGCACAACCTCTGACCTTTGACTTTTGAACTTCACTTCTAACATCTTTTGCCTCGGTACAATCCATATACTTAATAGGAGAGATTTGCGGTAGACAACACTAGGGTTTTTTATTGTTAACTAAATGTGAAATTATTCAAACATTTTTTTAAATTGAAATAAAGAAATAAAGTCAAATAAAATATAAATATTAGATGTAAAAACGTAAACTAAATAAAAATGGAAAATGCTGCATGACAACTTACTGAAACAAGTTAAGCTGTAGTATTAAAATTACTCATTTAAATTCAACTAAAATACAATTAATACTAAAACTGAAATAAAAACTAAAGTTAAACGTTTTAAATATAAAAAAAATTAAAGCTCATAAAAATAACACAAGCAAAAAAATTTACTAAATAAAACATAAAATATAAAAAGTGAATTTAAAATATTACTAACAACTGTAATAGTATGTAAATAGTACTAAATTACTAACTGAAATACAATTGAAAAAAATAAAATGTTTAGACATGTAAAAAAAAAAACAATAAACTAAAATGACAAGTATACTGAAATACAATTAAAACTGAAATAAAGTAAAACTTGTTAAATATTAAAAAAATAAAAACTCAAATGACAAAAGCAAAAAAAAACAAAATAGAAAATATAAAAAGTGAAAAATATTACTAAAAACTCTAATAGTATGTAAATAGTACTAAATCACTAAGTGAAATACAATTGAAAATAAAAAGAAATTTAATATAAAATTAATAAAAAATAATAATAAACTAATTAAAATTACAAGCATATGACAAAAATGAAAACTGAAATACTATGGGTTTAAAAAACAACTCATTAAAATGACAAAAGCAAAAAAATAAATAAATAGAAAATAAAAAAAGAGATTTAAAATATTAAAAACTAAAATAGTACTAACTTACTAACTGAAATACAATTTAAAAAAAGAAAAATGTTTAGTAATACAAAAAAATAAAACTAATTAAAATGACAATCATATGACAAAAATACTAAACAATTATACTTAAAATAAAAACTGAAAATGTACAAATAAAAATAAGTTAAAATATTACTAAAGAAACTTAATAGTATATAAATAGTACTAAAATACCAGTAAAACTGAAAAAAATAAAGTAATGACAAATGCACATGACAAAAATAAAAACATATATATATGTATGTGTATATATATATATATATATATATATATATATAAAAATACTAAAATAATATTAATTGAAGCCCACTGTGGGATGCTGTTTCCCACAATGCAATGTACTTGACACAAACTTTAATTGCCTGTGACAAAAAGTGATATCAGCTTTTCCTCTTTTTGACTCATCATTAAATCAGACTGGACTTTCCACATGAAGTTGTTTAGAAATGCTAATAAATTTGTTTATTTATATATATTTATTTATTTATTTAAAAGCATGTAGTGTGATGATTATTACAGTTTTACATGCTGTGTTTATGTTGTCTCTGATGTGGTCATGTGACATGAGCGTGTGTCTGTCAAACAGGAATCCCGCCTCCTCGAGGGGTGCTGCTGTACGGGCCGCCCGGCTCAGGGAAGACCATGATTGGACGAGCCGTAGCCAATGAAGTGGGAGCTCACATGAGCGTCATCAACGGCCCTGAGATCATGAGCAAGTGTGTGAGAAAAAACTGGCACAGCATCACAAGATAAAGAACAAGACAAAAGACTGTAGACATATCTAATATACATATATAAAATTATACACATTTTGGCAAAATCAAAACTGATCACCAAAACAGCAGCAACATAACTAAAAAAACTGTAAATCACAATTTTTAAATTGTGATAATTAAAATAATAACAAAACAATATAACAACAAAACAAACAACAACAAAAATAAATATATAACATAATTACAGTTTTTTGAATTCACTTTAAAATGGTCCATTTCTTAAAATATTTTTATGTATTTTAGCTAAACTTAAATTGACAATCAAAACAACAAATAAATATAAAAATAGTAATTTAAAAAAAATAAAACAAAGCTGAAATTTACAATCAAAATAACATGAACTGAGAATAATAAAAAATATTTATTTCAGAGATATGCGGTATACAACATTAGTGCTGTTATTGTTAACTAAATGTAAAATTATATAAAAAAAATGAAATAAAGAAATAAAATCAAATAAAATATAAATATTAAATGTAAAAACATTAAAATAAATAAAAATGAGAAATGTTGTTAGAAGTTACTGAAACAAGTTTAAATTGTAGTGTTAAAAATGACTCATTTAAATTCAATAAAAAATTATACTGAAATACAATTAAAAACTTAAACTGAAATAAAAAACTAAAGTTAACCTTTTTAAATATTGAAAAAATAAAAAATAAAAACGACAATGACAAAAGCAAAAAAAACCGAAATAAAATAAAAAAATATAAAACAAAAAGGTGAATTCAAAATATTAAAAACTATAAAAACTATAAACTAATTAAAATGAAAAGCATATGACAATAAAATTACTAAAAAAAAGAAAAAAGAACAATAAAAAGTAAAACTTTCTGTATTTTTATAACCATATACTATATAATTGTAATATGTAACATACAGTCGTGGCCAAAAGTTTTGAGAATTACATAAATATTGGAAATTGGAAAAGTTGCTGCTTAAGTTTTTATAATAGCAATTCACATATACTCCAGAATGTTATGAAGAGTGATCAGATGAATTGCATAGTCCTTTGCCATGAAAATTAACTTAATCCCGAAAAAAACTTTCCACTGCATTTCATTGCTGTCATTAAAGGAGCTGCTGAGATCATTTCAGTAATGGTCTTGTTAACTCAGGTGAGAATGTTGACCAGCACAAGGCTGGAGATCATTATGTCAGGCTGATTGGGTTCGAATGGCAGACTTGACATGTTAAAAGGAGGGTGATGCTTGAAATCATTGTTCTTCCATTGTTAACCATGGTGACCTGCAAAGAAACGCGTGCAGCCATCATTGCGTTGCATAAAAATGGCTTCACAGGCAAAGATATTGTGGCTACTAAGATCAGTGTTGTTTTTGACAACCATCTTAGATTTAGTCTTGGTCTTAGTCTTTTGGACTAAAATGCTTCTTAGTTTTAGTCAAATTTTAGTCACTTCTATATGTGATAGTTTTAGTCCAATTTTAGTCGACGAAAAGTCAAAAAGGTTTTAGTCTAGTTTTAGTCAAAAAAAGGGAAAAAAGTAGTCTTTTAACAAATTAATGTAGGTCAGTAAGTATTTTGCTGTTGGGTAGTGTCACTTATAAGTTGTGAAAATAGCAGATCTATAGTTCAACACAATGTGAGCTTCCGGATCGACTATTTTCACCAATAATTACAATAATGAAGGAATGTTTTAGAACATAAAAGACAAACAAGGATGGAATGCTAAAACGGCTTGCCATACTAGTATAGCAAAGAGTATTTAATGCTAAAACGGCTTGCCATAGCGTCAGATACTTTTTCGGTTTTGATTGGCATGCACAATAAGCGGAAATGTCGTGCATTTTAAACGTCTGACGGACCACCCACTAACATTTTCGTCTATTCTCGTCTCGTCAACGAAAACTCACACACGTCTCGTCATGTTTTAGTCATCAACGAGCCATTTTTATATCGTCATCGTCTCGTTATCGTCATGAAAAAAAGTTGCGCCAATGAAATGATTTCGTCATCGTCATCGTTGACGAAAACAACACTGACTAAGATTACACCTAAATCAACAATTTATAGGATCATCAAGAACTTCAAGGAAAGAGGTTCAATTCTTGTTAAGAAGGCTTCAGGGCGTCCAAGAAAGTCCAGCAAGCGGCAGGATGGTCTCCTAAAGAGGATTGAGCTGCGGGATCGGAGTGCCACCAGTGCAGAGCTTGCTCAGGAATGGCAGCAGGCAGGTGTGAGCGCATCTGAACACACAGTGAGGACAAGACTTTTGAAAGATGGCCTGGTGTCAAGAAGGGCAGCAAAGAAGCCACTTCTCTCCAAAAAAAACATCAGGGACAGATTGATCTTCAGCAAAAAGTATGGCGAATGGACTGCTGAGGACTGGGGCAAAGTCATATTCTCTGATGAAGCCTCTTTCCGATTGTTTGGGGCATCTGGAAAAAGGCTTGTCCGGAGAAGAAAAGGTGAGCGCTACCATCAGTCCTGTGTCATGCCAACAGTAAAGCATCCTGAGACCATTCATGTGTGGGGTTGCTTCTCATCCAAGGGAGTGGGCTCACTCACAATTTTGCCCAAAAACACAGCCATGAATAAAGAATGGTACCAAAACACCCTCCAACAGCAACTTCTTCCAACAATCCAACAACAGTTTGGTGAAGAACAATGCATTTTCCAGCACGATGAAGCACCGTGCCATAAGGCAAAAGTGATAACTAAGTGGCTCGGGGACCAAAACGTTGACATTTTGGGTCCATGGCCTGGAAACTCCCCAGATCTTAAAACTCGTGGTCAATCCTCAAGAGGCGGGTGGACAAACAAAAACCCACTAATTCTGACAAACTCCAAGAAGTGATTATGAAAGAATGGGTTGCTATCAGTCAGGATTTGGCCCAGAAGTTGATTGAGAGCATGCCCAGTCGAATTGCAGAGGTCCTGAAAAAGAAGGGCCAACACTGCAAATACTGACTCTTTGCATAAATGTCATGTAATTGGCGATAAAAGCCTTTGAAACGTATGAAGTGCTTGTAATTATATTTCAGTACATCACAGAAACAACTGAAACAAAGATCTAAAAGCAGTTGAGCAGCAAACTTTGTGAAAACTAATATTTGTGTCATTCTCAAAACTTTTGGCCATGACTGTATATATATATATAAAATAAATAAATAAATAAATATATATATATGTGTGACCCTGGACCACAAAACCAGTCATAAGGTTAAATTTGACAAAACTGAGATTTATACATCATATGGAAGCTCAATAAATAAGCTTTCTATTGATGTATGGTTTGTTAGGATAGGACAATATTTGGCCGAGATACATCTATTTGAAATCAGAAATCTGAGGATGCAAAAAAATCAAAAATACTGAGAAAATCACCTTTAAAGTTGTTCAAATTAAGTTCTTAACAATGCATATTACTAATCAAAAATTACATTTTGATATGTTTACAGTAGGAATTTTGCAAAAAATCTTCATGGAACATGATCTTTACTTAATTTCTTAATGATTTTTGGCATAAAAGAAAAATCAAAAAATTTGTCCCATGCAATGTATTTTTGGCTATTGCTACAAACATACCCCAGCGACTTAAGACTGGTTTTGTGGTCCAGGGTCACATATATATATATATATATATATATATATATACATACAGTGCAATAATCATATTTAATTAATATTGGTTGTCATGAGTGTATGAATGTCTCTAAATCTCTGCAGGTTTTATGGAGAAACTGAAAGCAGATTAAGGCAGATTTTCACCCAGGCCTCACAGAGGTAAGAAAAACTTTAATTTCACTGTGTGACGATAGAGATGTTGATGAATAAACCGTGATCACAGTGTGTGTGTGCACTGACAGACAGCCTGCCATCATCTTCATCGATGAGTTAGACGCTCTGTGTCCCAAAAGAGAAGGAGCTCAGAATGAGGTTGAGAAGAGGGTCGTGGCCACACTGCTGACGCTCATGGACGGGATCGGATCCGTAAGTATCTGTGTTTGATTTCAGTTAGAGTCTGTGTCGTTCTAGTCAACGTTAATGAATCCTCAGTATCTGAAGACACTCTGAACTCTGAATTAGCAGCTCTCAAGCTTTGTGACTTAAAGGCCCCAATACATGTGTGACCCTGGATTACAAAACCAGTCATAAGGGTCAATTTTTCATACTTTTCATTGATGTATTGTTTGTTAGGATCACACAATATGTGGCCGAGATACAACTATTTTAAAGTCAGAAATCTGAGGGTGCAAAAAATCTAAATATTGAGGAAATCACCTTCAAAGTTGTCCAAATGAAGTTCTGAGCAATGCATATTACTAATCAAAAATTATGTTTTGATATATTTACAGTAGGAAATGTACTAAATATCTTCATGGAGCATGCTCTTTACTTAATATCCTATTGATTTTTGATAATTATGATATGATAACTATAACTAATTATGATAACATTGCTTGTTTTCATTCTGTTTTATTAACAGAAAGTAATTGTTGAAATTAAATTCAATTAGTTCAATTCAGTTAATTTCGTTTTTTGTTTCCAAAATATATAAGATTCTGATTTTACAAATGAAAAAATATTATATTATATAATATTATATATTATAGTTTTATTTAATATTTTATAAATTTTTATTTTGGTATGCTTTCAGGGATTCATTTTAGTTCAACTTTTAATCACTTTCAGTGAGTTTTGTTGTGAGTTAGTCGTTTTTATTTTTATACTTCTTTTTTTTTAATGTCTGTTTTTTATAAATTTTTAGTTACAATTTTAGTAATTAGAGTTTGTAATTTTGTATTACTTTTTTTTTAAATAAGTGCCTGTATTGTTTATTTATTTATTTATATTGTTGTTATTTTAGTACTTCAACTTTTTAAAAAAGAGAAATAATACTTATCTGAAAATAAGTTTTTTTTTATATTTAATTACAGTTAACATTTCATTTTTAAGTAGCAAACATTATGGTTTTAGGTATAGTAAAAACAGTCCTGGTTTATGTGTATGTTTTTGTGTGTTTTAAACATTTTAATTAAGTTAAATCAATCTTAAAGGTAAACGGCGATGAGAAAATGGGGAAAATGACTTGAGTTATTTATTATATCATAAATATGCATAGATATTTGCCCAGACAGAATGCTACAAAAAAAATCATTCAAGAGAGATATGCAATTAAAATGTATGAGGGGGAAAAAAATTGTAAGTTGTTTTTTCGCACCATATTTTGTCCTGTGGTCTTTCTTTCTTTCTTTTTGTTCAATCTAATATTTTCAATCTTATATTTTTTTTAGTTTAGTTAAATAGTGGTGACATGAATTTGAAAGTACAAATATTGCATGCATGCACTTATAAACTGAATGTGTAATAATAATCAATCAGAAATTAGAATAATATTGGTTGAAATGATTTTAGTTGAAGTGCAGCGTGTCATGCACCTCAAAACAGATTCCAGTGAATATCTAGAGTGTGTGATGTTTGTCATATAAGTTGTGTGTTTGTTGTTCTCAGGAGGGTCACAGCGGGCAGCTCCTGGTTCTGGGAGCCACCAATCGTCCTCATGCGCTGGATCCGGCTCTGCGGCGGCCCGGACGCTTCGATAAAGAGCTGGAGATCGGCGTTCCCAATGCAGACGGGCGGATGGATATCCTGCAGAAGCAGCTGCGCTCCATGCCGTGTGACGTCAGCGACGATGAGCTGCGGGAACTAGCCGACGCCGCGCACGGATACGTGGGAGCCGACCTCGCCGCCGTCTGCAAGGAAGCTGGTGAGTGTTTAACCCTTCGTTTTGGAATCACACTCATGGTCTTTGGGGTCTACAAAACTTAAATTTTGTAACAAAATAATAGTTAAAATGTATAATAATTTTTTGTCCTGTTTATTAATGTTTTTGCTCCACATTTGTGCAGTTTTGGTAGGATTTATGCTATTTTTTAAATATATATAAATGATTAAATAAATATTTATTTTTAATAGTTTTATATGCAAAAACAGCTTTTTATGTAAAATTCACTTTACAAAATACCCACATTTTAAACTTTCATTCATGGGAATAACATGGATAATTTGACATGGTTTAGTGTAAGATTTTTGCCCATTTTTTGGGAAAATGCAGTTTTAAAAGTAAAAAAATATAACTTTTACCACTAGATGGCTGCAGAGCACTACTATTAACTAATTGCTATTTGACCAACAATAAGATATTTTTTCACAAGTTTTTTTCTGTTGAGTACATATCTACATATTATGAAATCACAATTATAACAATAAAAATTGCTTTTTGTCAAAGTTAAGCATTTTGTGTTTATTACATATTGAGTAGCAGTACACAACATCAACATAAGAATGCAACAACAACATCTTCTTTTTTTTTTTTTTTGACAAATTATAAGAGAGCAGTTTTTACGGTCTCCAAATGTAGTCCTGTGTGTTTCATGATATGTAGATATGAACTCAACTGAAAAAAAACTTGTGAAAAGATATCTTTCAGGTGGTCAAATAGCAAAAAGCATATAGTGGAGCTCTGCAGCCACCTGCTGGTAAAAGTATTTTTTTTACGTTTAAAACTGGATTTTCCAAAAGATGTGCAAAAATATTACACTAAACCATGTGAAATTATCCATGTTATCCCCATGAATGAAAGTTAGACATGTGGGTCTTTTATAAGTTGAATTTTACATAAAAAGTATAAAAAATATTTATTTATTTATTAATTTATATAAATTTACAAATATCATAAATCCTCCGATAATTAATATATATATATATATATATATATATATATATAATTTTTTTTTTTTTTTTAACAAAAATTTTTGTTACAAAATTGTAGTCGAGTGTGACTTTTTTTTTTTTTTTTTTTTTGCAAAAGTCATTTGGGGTAAAAAATACCCCAAAGACCGTTAAAGGGTTAAAGAAGTTCACTTCCAGAAAAAAAATTTAGAGATAATGTACTCACCCCCTTGTCATCTGAAATGTTTACATCTTTCCTCAGTTGTAAAGAAATTATGTTTTTTGAGAAAAACATTTGAGGATTTCTCTCCATATAGTGGACTTTTATGGTGCCCCGAGTTTGAACTTCCAAAATAACGTTTAAATGCAGCTTCAAAGGACTCTAAACGATCCCAGCCGAGGAAGAAGAGTCCTATCTAGCGAAATGATTTTCTAAATTCATTTTCTAAAAATAAATTGACAATTTATATACTTTTTAACCTCAAATGCTCATCTTGTCTAGCTCTGCTTGCACTCCTGTTCAAGACAGTTAGGGAATGTCAGAAAACTCACATCTCATTTCTCCTCTAACTTCACAATCATCCTACATCGCTGCAGAAGTACAGACCCAGAGTTTACAAAGTGAACGTGCAAAGAAGATCAAACAGCCTTTACAAAAAAAAAAGGTAAAACAGTGATGTAGAGCGATTTTGAAGTTGGAGGAGAAAATGAGATGAGAGTTTTTCAACATGCCCTAACTGTCTTGAACTGGAATACACAGAGTTCACGCAGAGCTAGACAAGAAGAGCATTTGAGGTCTACAAGTATATAAATTGTCAATTTGTTTAGAAAGTAACTGATCGTTTCGCTAGATAAGACCCTTCCTCCTCGTCTGAGATCGTTTAGTGCCCTTTGAAGCTGCATTTAAACTGCGTTTTTAACCTAAGTGAACTTTAACCTTAGTAAACTAATCCTTTTAATATCAGACCACGGTGTGGCTTGACCTTTGACATCTGTGTGTACAATATGTGTGGATTTCGTCCCGAAATCCGTGGATTATCAATAGGTTGTAGAGTAAGAGATGCCTATTAACATTCTAATGAATAAAAGTATTAATTTCTTACTGAACAATAGTGTACTTTAGGGCTGCTCGATTATGGCAAAAATCATAATCAAGATTGTAATCATGATTATTTAACACGATTATGACTGGGTCCAAAACTTTATGTTAGAGATTAATTTAAAATAGCAATACAACACAAATAAGATACAAATGAGACAAAAAAACAAAAAACAAAATACTGAATACGTTTTTGCAAGTCTAAAGTAGTTTAACAATACTATAGATATTAAATGTAATTATTTGAATGTAAAATAAAACAGCGTCTTCATTGTAAGAATTAAACATGCTTTGTTTCTTCTTAAAACTACAAACGTCCTTCATTCAAGAGCAGTGAGGGATTTTTCTCTTTGTGTTTTTGCATTTTATTAATGTTTAGCACAGAGATGGCAGGAGGAATATTATCTGTTGCCGCTTTAAGAGCCACACGGATCCAATATACTGTTACACACTTATTTTCATTCTCAACTGTTTATGATCATTTAAGACAGAACTGACAAGGGTTTACATGAATAATCACCAAACGCCTCATTTTGAAAAATTTATGCGTGTATTTGACCATTTAGGAGCGCACCTTGAGCTAAATGTCCGTGTTCTGCTCCGTCTCTGAGTGCATACATGCATAAGTGCACAAGTTAAAAACACAACATCAAATAAACACTAATAAATCAAGCATGTTCTGTTTTCTGAAAGTCACGTTACATGATTTTACTGATTTGCATGTGAAATTGGGCTTTTAATGGAGGAGCGAATGCACACCACTGGAAAGGGGACAGAATTAGGCGCAATAATCTTTTCATCTCCATTACTGTGTTTTCATGATCATTTGAAGCAGAAATCAAATCATTCGATTAATTGCACAGCTCTAGTGTACTTTCACATTTCTGAATCTATTCAGTTTGTTCTGCTCCTGGTTCATCCTGTCATTAGTTCTCCTGCTGCAGGTGTTTGTGTTTGTCCTCTTATTTTTGTGGTTGAATGCGTCTTTAAGGCTGGTGTTTCCTCCTCGGGTCACAATGACCTGCATGCATGCAGACAACAGCACTTCCTGTGGAGACACGCAGTCACACACGGATGAGAGACAGAGAGAGACAGAGAATGCAAAAATAGACAGAGTCTGTTTACTCCATCAGTGGGTCTCTGAGGGACGGTTTGGTTTTCTTTGGCAAGGTCAAGACAGCTGTGTGTGTGTTTCTGTGAGCTCAGCATTCAGTCACTCAGAGCTCAAATCTCCCTCATTCACTGAAACTGATCTCCAGTCAGCGTCTGATCAATAATGCGCAGTTTCCTCTGAACGACCTGCTGCAGAGAAACACACTGAAACACCCGAGCAAATCTAATGCATCCTCTGTGCAGGAGCTGGATTTATTAAAAAATACTCCTACAGTAACACTTCAAAACATTCTTACTTCAAAAGTTTACATATATGTGACCCTGGACCACAAAACCAGTCATAAGGTTAAATTTCACAAAATTGAGATGTATACATCATATGAAAGCTCAATAAATAAGCCTTCTATTGATGTATGGTTTGTTAGGACAGGACAATATTTGACCGAGATACATCTATTTGAAAATCTGAAATCTGAGGGTGCAAAAAAATCAAAATACTGAGAAAATCACCTTTAAAGTTGTCCAAATTTAGTTCTTAATGCATATTACTAATCAAAAATTACATTTTGATATATTTACAGTAGGAATTTTATAAAAAATCTTAATGGAACATGATCTTTACTTAATTTCCTAATGATTTTTGGCATAAAAGAATAATCAATAATTTTGACCCATGCAATGTATTTTTGGCTATTGCTACAAATATACCCCAGCGACTTAAGACTGGTTTTGTGCTGCAGGGTCACATATTATAGGAATTAGGAATGCACTGAATGTTCGGCAACCAAAATTATTAGGCCGAAAAAATATATAAATGATTGCGAATTATTAATTTTAAGTTAAATTGAATGATAAAAATGTTCAGTGTTAAATTGTTGTTTTGTAATTTAATTCTTTTTCTTTGAAAAGCAAGACAAAACTGTAAAAAGCAAATATTGGATATTTAATTTATGCAATGGTGAAAAAAATGAGCGTTTTTTTTAGGGGTGGGCATAGATTAATTTTTTTAATCTAGATTAATCTAGATTAAATCTTGGAATTAATCTAGATTAATCTAGATTAAAATGGCTAATTTGAATTCTGCTGAAGGCATTCAGAATAAGTGTGCTACCCAAATAATGACTAAAAGTAAGTCTTTGAGAATGGATCATAAAGCTCATAAAGCTGTATTATGATAATTTGTTGATGAAAATAAATTATGTTCAATTAGATGTACTTGTGTTTACTAACTAACTAGCAATGAAATTATTTTTTCTACCTATTAGATTGTGTTTTTTTTTTAACGTCAACACCTACCCAACCCATTACATGTTACACCGTACTTTTATTTTGACAGGTTGCCGTGACGTTTCTGTGTCATACAGTATGATATGATGCTAGTTTTCTCAAATGAAACGATAAAAGTGACACTCACAGCAGTTTGGGAGATTAAGTTTATCTGTTCATGTGAGATTAAAAAAAAGACAAAAATTAGCGAGAGCGTCACGTGTGTTTCAGCATGCGTGTAGTAAAAGCTCGTCTCCGCCATGCATACATACAGCTAGGCAAACGGAACATTTCAGATTCATATTAAAACGGTCTTTTTGCATTTCAGTTTTCACATACACTAGTCCATATCGCGATTTGAATTAAGTGACTGACCAACATTAGATTTATGAATCCAAAAAACGACGAATTTACGTGGCATTTCGCGCTATAGTAGATTCGGTTTTTATGAATGGAGGACGACGCGATCCTGTCTGTGTTTTGGCGGAGGAGACTTAAACGCGTGACCATATTCGGTATACATCCGCGTTAAACTATCAAGGTGAAAGTCATCATAGCTTGCGTAGTTTAGACCCAGCTCCCAACCCAAATATGAGAATAGATTAACGGCGATATTTTTTTTATCGCACGATAAGAGTTTCGCGTTAACGCAGCACGTTAACGCCGATAACGGCCCACCACTAGTTTTTTTCTTTAGTGATAGTTGTTCATGAGTCCCTTGTTTGTCCTGAACAGTTCAACTGTCTGCTGTTCTTCAGAAAAATCTAAAAAATTCTTTGTTCTTAATGCATGTTTTTTTCCTTCTGGAGCATCAGTGAGTGTTTGAACCTTCTGTAATAGTTGCATATGAGTCCCTCAGTTGTCCTCAGTGTGAAAAGATGGATCTCAAAATCATACAGTCATTGTTGGAACGGGTTCAAATACACAAATGCTGGAAAACCAAAGGCTTTTTGAGATTTTTCTGAAGAACAGCAGGACAAACAAGGGACTCGTGAACAACTATCACTAAACAAAAAACACAGCTGTGGATCATTCAGGAAAAGTCTTGTGGACTTTTTTTAAAACGTATTTTATGTGGAACGAATATTTTATTCAGGTCAGTATTAAATAAATAAAAAGAACATGCATTGTGTATGATCCCTCTTATGTTAAAATAATTAACATTTTGCAGATTCTGAAAGGAGGATGTAAACCTTAAAAAAAATTTTTGTGGCAATACAAAATATTCATAATTTTATTTTTGTCTGATATGTAGAACTGCATTCTAAAGACTTGGTTTCATGAATCCAGCCCTGTGATTTTATGACAGATGGCTTTGTCTTTCCTGAAGTAAAGGCAGAAGAGAAGCAGCCCGTGTAAATCACACCGAACGATCCTAAAGCAGAATAAATAGCCGTGTGTGAATGACGGCTTCTTCCTTATACAGTCTTTCTCCTGCTCGCTCTTTCCTTTTACAGCCAGGCCAGTTTTCGGACACAAACCCGCGCTGGGTTTATAAGTGTGTCCTGTTTATAAATCCGGAAGCGTTTGTGACGCTTGTGTCCTCATTGCCCTCTGGAGTCTGTTCTTTCTGTCTTATTTCATGTAAGCGCTGGTATTGTTTCTTCACCGCAGCTGTGTCTGTAAATACAGGAACAAGAGAGATCCCAAACATCCCTGCTTTGCTCAGTTTCTCTTCTCTTCTCTTCCTCCTTTCTATCTTTCTTCAGTCAAATGAAGCACGTCATCTTTTAATGATGTAGAAGTTGTTTTGTTTTGTCCATTTTCTGGCTTTAAATTTAAATATCACACACAATTCATGAAAAAAGCATTCAGAAGCCTTTTTACTTACGCACTGTAATGATTTTCAACTAAAAGATTAAAAGAGAAAATTTAGTAGAAATAAGTATAAGATAAAGATGAATTTTTTTAGTTATAATCTAGACATGCAGAAGATGAATGTGCATATAAATAAAACAAAACATAAAAAAAGATGAATTTGCACATTATCTACTGTACTGTATATACAACAGTATAAATATATGAAAATGTATATATAAATAATTATTATGTAGACTAGGGAAAAATAACTTGGTGATCAATTGATGATCATTATTATTAACTAAAACAAAAACAATTAAAAAAACATTTTTGTCATTTGAAATAAAGTAAATGTTAAGTAAAGTAAAATAAAATATTTATTTTAAATATATTTATATTTATACTTATTTTATCTCAGCAACATTTATTTTCTAACTTGCTAAAATAACTAACAAAAAATGAATACAATTATATAGACATAAAAACTAATAATAAAGGCTGAAACACAATTTCTAAACAAATAAATAATAATAAGTAAATCTGAAAATTAATTCAATATATTAATAAAAACTATAATTGTATATCATTGATAATAAAGCACAACTGATGATCAATAATATGTAATGTCACTTTAAGACATTTATCACACACCGTTTACGAAAAAAAGCATTCTGAAGCCTTTTTACTTATGCACTGTAATGATTTTCCACTTACAAATGAACTTAAATGTAAGTAATTTAATCTAGATACGCAGAAGATGAATGTGCACATTATCTACTGCATGTAAACAAATAATTTAGTCAGTGATTTAAATATTTAAAATAAATATTTTATTTTACTTAATGTTTAGTTAAGTAAAATAAAATATTTATTTATTTTAAATATTTATATTTATGCTTATTTTATTTCAGCAACATTTATTTTCTAACTTAAGATACTAAAATTACTCAAATTAAAACTGAATAAAATTATAAAGACATATAAAAAACTAATAATAAAGGCCAAAACACAACATTTCTAAAAAATAAATAAAAATAAGTAAATCTGAAAATTAATTCAATATATTAATAAAAACTATAATTGTGTATCATTGATGAAAAAAGCACACTTTAAGACATTTATCACACAAATTATGAAAAAAAAAAGCATTTAGAATCCTTTTTACTTACAGTATGCACTGTAATGATTTTCAACTTACAAATTAACTTAAAAATTAAAGTAATATAATCTAGATACGCAGAAGGTGAATGTGCACATTATCTACTGTATGTATAACAGTATAAATATATGTAAATGTATTTTATTTTAGTTAAGTAAAATAAAATATTTATTTATTTTAAATATTTATATTTATACTTAATTTATTGCAGCAACATTTATTAATCTAGATATGCAGAAGATGAATATACACATTATCTGCTGTATGTATAACAGTATAAATATGTGTAAATGTATAAAAAATATGTATTATTTAGACTAGGGGGAAAAATAATTTAGTCAGTGATTTAAATATTTAAAATATTTTATTTTACTTAATGTTT
>NC_133376.1:41744913-41784483 GCF_049309525.1 Garra rufa | reverse complement strand
AATAATAAAGGCTGAAACAGTTTCTAATAAAACTGAAAACAGAAAGTCAGAAAATTAAAACTAATTTAATATATTAATAAAAACTATAATTGCATGTCACTTTAAGACATTTTTTGTATATTCAAATATGTCTTCCACAATAATGTATTTGATTTCATTTGGAAGTGTTTCTTTTAAAATATGTGATCCTGGACCATAAAAACCAGTCTTAAGTCGCTGGAGTATATTTGTAGCAATAGCCAAAAATACATTGTATGGGTCAAAATTATTGATTTTTCTTTTATGCCAAAAATCATTAGGAAATTAAGTAAAGATCATGTTCCATGAAGATTTTTTTGTACAATTCCTACTATAAATATATCAAAATGTAATTTTTGATTAGTAAAATGCATTAAGAACTTAATTTGGACGACTTTAAAGGTGATTTTCTCAGTATTTTGATTTATTTGCACCCTGATTTTCAAATAGATGTATCTCGACCAAATATCCTAACAAACCATATATCAATAGAAAGCTTATTTATTGAGCTTTCATATGATGTATACATCTCAGTTTTGTAAAATTTTACCTTATGACTGGTTTTGTGGTCCAGGGTCACATATTAATATGCAGTTATTTGTGATTTCGTTTGATGAATAAATGAGTGTATCGTTAAGTCAGTTAGAATGTACTTTAATCCTCTGTGTGTAATTTTCCTCATTGAATCACAGTCAGTGGTTTTCTGGTTTCTGACCCAGTCTCCATGATTATTTAAGCTGGATTTCCAGGTAATGTATTTCTAAGCGTGTTAATTGGAAGCAGAGTCTCTTGGTCTCTAATGGTGTGTTTGGCTGGTGTTTGTGATTGTGGTTGGTCTGATGTCCAGAGAGCAGCAGGTTGGGTTTGTTTCACATCCGATCGGCGCGTCGGATGTTTACTCTGTTGGAGCTAGGGAACGCCTGCGGGATGTTTGCTCTCAAATAAATCAGCTCAAACAGAGATTAAACCACGTCTCTCGCTGGATTCAGCAGATGAAGCCGCTTCAGCTGTGTTTTATTATCCGTCCGGTGTGTGAGAGAGAGAGAACTGGTGATTCTGTCATCATACTCTCATGTTTAGCTCTCACTTCTGCAGTCAGGTCTATTTTCATCATGAATTCAACCAGTTTTGTCTGTTAATGCTCTGTTTTAACAGTCTGAAGGTAAAACGAGAGAAATACACTAGTGTGGAGTAATTCAGATTTAGAAGTCTCTTCTATACGCTATTTGATCAAACAAGGGCCTAAGCTTGATTTTGGCATTGACAAAGCAGACAACAGATGTTTAATTGATTGATTCCACACCCTTGAAAATCATAAGTTTGTTTGGAAACTATAGTCCTGCTTAAATATGAATCAAACAGACAGGTTTATTCCAAATTTCACAAAAAGCTTATGGACGTGATTATAATATTAGTCAGACATTGAAGCGAGTTGCTGTTTTTGTCTCTTCAGAGACATTTTGATCAGATTTATTCTATTCTTTCTGTTTTATAGATGTTTCTTCGGATTGTTTTACTGCTTAAAAGAGAATTTGTGACCCTGGAGCACAAAACCAGTCATAAGGTTAAATTTTACAAAACTGAGATGTATGCATCATATGAAAGTTCAATAAATAAGCTTTCTATTGATGTATGGTTTGTTAGGATAGGACAATATTTGGCTGAGATACATCTATTTGAAAATCTGGAATCTGAGGGTGCAAAAAAATCAAAATACTGAGAAAATCACCTTTAAAGTTGTCCAAATTAAGTTCTTAACAATGCATATTACTAATCAAAAATTACATTTTGATATGTTTACAGTAGGAATTTCACAAAAAATCTTCATGGAACATGACCTTTACTCAATTTCCTAATGATTTTTGGCATAAAAGAAAAATCAATAATTTTGACCCATTCAATGTATTTTTGGCTATTGCTACAAATATACCCCAGCGACTTAAGACTGGTTTTGTGGTCCAGGGTCACATTTAAGAAAATCTAACTGAAATTGTTTCCTGCTAGGTAAATTTTACATACGTAAACACAATTTACTGGCTCTAAACCTCTCTTTTCCTTATTCAAAGTTGATCTAGACAAGTAGACAAGTTTTTTTTTTTACATAAATTGCATCTCTGTATTCATCCTGTGTCCTCTTAAGGTAGAAAAAAATAGTTACTGTAGTTTAACCAACAAATTAACTGTGGTTTTGCTACACTAACCATAGTAAACCATGGTATTTGTAGTAAACTTTAGCTATATTTTTACTAGTGAAACCACAGTTAATTTTCTTAAGGGATTTATATTCATGTATACTTCTTTCTTTTTTTGTTGTTTTGTTTTTATAACTGTACTGATACGCGAATCTCCGATCCGAATCAAATGATTCGCCAACCTCCAATCTAAAAACTCTCATCAATATGATGAGCTGCAGCTCAAAATACATGTTAAATAGAAACATTGTGCATTATGTTCGAGTTTGTAGCTTTATTCACTATATTTGAAATAGTTTTGAGCACTTGGTCAGTTGGTGACGGCATTAAACTGATCAAAAGTGTCAGTAAAGACATTTATAATGTTACAAAAAATGTCTATTTCAAATAAATTCTGTTTCTGAACTTTCTATTCATCTGTTAGGCATGAAAAATAAAATGAATCACAGTTTCCGCAAATAATGTTGGGCAGCACAATCGTTTTCAACATTGCTAATAATCATAAATGTTTCTTGAGTAGCAAATCAGCATGTTAGAATGATTTCTGAAGACACTGAAAAAAATCACCTTTGATCACAGCCAATAAATTATATTTTAACATATATTTACATAGAAAACAGCCGTTTTAATTTGAAAAAATAGTTCACAATTTTTACTGTTTTTGCTTTATTTTGAATCAAATAAACACAGCCTTGGTAAGAAGAAGTGACTTCGTTCAAAAAACAGTTAAGATATTAATAATTCCAAACGTTTTGACTGGTAAAATATAAATGTTTCTGAAAGTGCTCAGATTGATCTTTTGTTTCTGCAGGTCTTCATGCACTGAGGAGGGTTTTAGGGTCCACACTTGCTCTTTCTGACGTCCAGGTGATGAACAATGTAAAGGTCACCACCTCTGACCTGAGGCTGGCCATGACAGAGGTCAAACCCAGTGCAATGAGAGAGGTGGCCATCGACGTGCCAAAGGTACAGTGTTCATCTGAAGACTTCCACATGCTGTGGTTATCAGACTGACCTATCCGCATTCAGACGCTCTGATTGACAGATTGATGGGCCAATCACAGCTCACGATTTGGATCTTGTAATTTGAATGAATTAAACAGTATTACAAACATCTGTGTGTGTGTAGGTTCGGTGGAGTGACATCGGTGGGATGCAGGAGGTGAAGATGGCACTGAAGCAGGCGGTCGAATGGCCCCTGCGGCACCCCGAGGCCTTCAGCAGGTTGGGTATAACGCCACCCAAAGGTGTCCTGCTGTACGGACCGCCGGGATGCTCCAAAACCATGATTGCTAAAGCGCTAGCCAATGAGAGCCAGCTCAACTTCCTCTCCATCAAGGTAAACACTGAGTTTAATTATAGAGCCAGAACAAACTGAAACTGTTGTTTCTTCATTTTGTTGAAATGATATCAATTCTCAAATCTTAAGATCAGTCTTTTAGTCTTTTAGTTTCAGAGGGATGCGTGAACAAAACTTTTCTAGACGTTATTTGTTGCACCTGACATCCAATAATCACAACAAGCTTTGTACTTTCTAATTTTGACTTTGATTTGATTTTGATTTTGAAACAATGTTCAGACTTTATCACATTTCCATATTATGCACAATATAAATGCAGAAATGTCAGATGTAAACTAGATTTGTCTAATATAAACTTGCACGATGGTAACTTTTTTTTAAATTGTTCGATTTAAACTCATATTCGCCATTCTAATATACATTTAGAATTTTGCGATATGAAGAGTTGCATGATGTAATCTTATAAAACTTAATTAAGAGATGTGAAGTCAGAATTAAAAGATATAGGCCCGGTTTCACAGACAGGGCTTAGGCTAAACCAGGATTAGGCCATGGTTCAATTAGGACAATTAAGTATTTTTTTTTAAATAAACATGCTTACAAAAAAACATTACTGGGGGGTGTTCCATAAACCAAGTTTACCAAATAAGTCAGGCTTATTTCAGTTAGTCTGATATATTGTCACTTGATTTGGCTCAAAATAAGTCAGACTAACTGAAATAAGCCTGACTTATTTGGTAAACTTGGTTTATGGAACACCCCCCTGGTGTGCATATTAAGACAAAACAAAGGCACTGATATATTTTAAGATCAAACAGTGCAATTTTATTTCAGTTGAAACAACTCAGACTTACATTTTAGTCTAGAACTAGGCTTAAGCCTTTTCTGTGAAACCGGGGGATAAAGTCAGAATTGTGTGATATATAAAGCCAGAATTAAGAGATATAAACTCAGAATTGCATGATATAAAGTCAGAATTAAGAGATAAAAATTCAGAATTGGATAATATAAAGCCAGAATTAAGAGATATAAACTCAGAATTGCATGATATAAAGTCAGAATTAAGAGATATAAACTCAGAATTGCATAATATAAAATCAGAATTAAGATATATAAACTCAGAATTGCATGATATAAAATCAGAATTAAGAGATATAAACTCAGAATTGCATGATATAAAATCAGAATTAAGATATATAAACTCAGAATTGCATGATATAAAGTCAGAATTAAGATATATAAACTCAGAATTGCATAATATAAAGCCAGAATTAAGAGATATAAACTCAGAATTGCATGATATAAAGTCAGAATTAAGATATATAAAGTCAGAATTAAGATATATAAACTCAGAATAGCATTATATAAAGCCAGAATTAAGAGATATAAACTCAGAATTGCATGATATAAAGTCAGAATTTAGATATATAAACTCAGAATTGCATAATATAAAGCCAGACTTAAGAGATATAAACTCAGAATTGCATGATATAGAGTCAGAATTAAGAGATATAAACTCAGAATTGCATGATATAAAGTCAGAATTGCGTGATATAAAATCAGAATTAAGATATATAAAGTCAGAATTAAGATATATAAACTCAGAATAGCATAATATAAAGCCAGAATTAAGAGATATAAACTCAGAATTGCATGATATAAAGTCAGAATTAAGATATATAAAGTCAGAATTAAGATATATAAACTCAGAATAGCATTATATAAAGCCAGAATTAAGAGATATAAACTCAGAATTGCATGATATAAAGCCAGAATTAAAAGATATAAAGTCAGAATTGGATGATATAAGCTCAGAATTACGATTTAAGCAATATGAACTCAAAATTCCGTGATATAAACTCAGAATTGCAAGATATGAACTTGAAATTGTGTGATTTTTAAACTCAGCATTGTGTGATATATTTTTAGAATTGCGAATTATGAGATATAAAGTCAGAATTGCATGATGTAAACTAAGAATTGAATTATATATAATGTCAGAATTAAGAGATATAACATTAGAATTAAAAGATATGAAGTCGGAATTGTTTGATATTTTGTGCTACAAACTCAGAATTACGAATTGTGTGATATAAACTCAAAATTGCATTGTATAAATTTAGGATTAAGAGATATGAACTCCGAATTGCATGGTATAAACTCAGAATTGTGAATTGTGCGATATAAACTCAGAAATGTGTGATATAAACTCAGAATTAAGATGCAGAATGCAGAATTGTGATATAAGTTCAGAATTGTACTGTGTAAACTCTGAAATAGCATGACAAAAATAAAAAGTCACATTTATCTTATTAATTTCCTTGTGGAAACAGGCTTCCGTAAGACATTTTCCAAATGCTTAAACGTGTGTTTGTTTGTGGTCATTGTAATTAACTTGATATCAAACGATAGAAGTCTACTCCTAAATCTACACATCAGCTGTGAGCGCAGGCGTGTGTGAACTGAAGGCCGATCGTGTGTCATCTTGATCAGATCAGCCGTGTTTGGGAGTGAATTCCCTCGCAGGAGGATGTTTAGTCTGAGAGACGCTCGCATTTCTGTAGCAGAGCCGATATCAATCTCTCGAAAGCTAGTTACGGAAAACACACCCTCAGATAGAGAAAACCCAGAGCCTGTGTGAGTGTGTGTGTGTGTGTGTCAGGAGGTGTTGAAATGCATTGTAGGACAAGAGGAAGTGAGCTTGACTTCAGAGAGAGTATTTATCAGGCCCTGGTCTTCAGTTGTCTCAGGTTCCTGTCCAGGTTATCGTCTCATTAATCACTCAGTGCTGCCGATGTTTAACGAGCCGTTTATTCTCACACGCACAGATCTGTCTCGCTCGCTGCTTATCTGCTCCTGTTTAGGCCAGAAACATACTTACTCAACTCAAGTATGCAAACACAGACACCAGTGCATCCTGTCCCATATTTCACACGCTCGGTTCCATCTTTACAGGTGTGTAATGCACTGCTGATTGATCGCTGAAGTATTGATGATGCTGATTGTGTCTCCACAGGGTCCAGAGTTACTGAGTAAATACGTGGGTGAATCGGAGCGAGCGCTTCGAGAGGTGAGAGTCACAAAATCACAACTATTCATCACCATGTTGTTTTAAATCTGTTTGACTTTCTTCCATGAAATGCAAAAGGAAAAGGTTTTATGAATTATACTTGTTGCTCTTTTGCTTTACAATATGTATGTTTTTCATATTTAAAAAATAAAAGTCAGAATTGCATTATATAAACTGAATTGTGAAATTGTGTGGTATAAACTCGCAGTTAGAAATCGTGTGATATAAACTCAAAATTGCATGATATAAAATGAATTGTGAGATGTAAACTGCGTAATATACACTCAGAATTGCAAATTGTGTGATATAAACTCTGTATTGTGTAATATAAACTCAGAATTGTAAGATTAAACATGAAGTTGTGTAATATAAACTTAGAATTGCATGATATCAACTCAGAATTGTGAGATTAAAGTTGTGCGATATAAACTTAGAATTGCAAAATAAAAATTAGTAAAAAAAAAAAAATGTAAAATTGCAAGTTACTTTTACACTTTTGTGGATTTCAGAAATGTGAAGCTTAAAATTTAATAAAACCACTTTAAGTTAAAACATTCTTTATTTAAACTGTAAAGCTGTCAGGTTTGCAGTTAACAGTGAGACACTGCTTTAAAAGATTTAAAAGCAGAAATGCGAAGCTGTTAATTTTGTAAACGCACTTAAATTGTCTTTTTGAGCTCTGTAAAACACAAAAGGAAGAGGTATTATGCATTATACTTATTGCTCTTTTTCTTTACAATGGGGATGTTTTTTCAGCTCCAATATAAGCTAAACCCAGTCAACAAAAATCATTTATGTTCTCAAAAATAAATTGGTTAAAAAACAAAATGTAAAATTGCAAGATGAGAATTGCATGTGTAAACTCAGAATTAAGAGATCTAAAGTCAGAATTGCATGGTATAAACTCAGAATTGTAAGAAAATGTATCAAAACAAAGTAAAATAAATTATTTAAAAAACAAAAAAAAGTTACTTTTACACTATTCAGTGAAGCTTACCATTTTATATAACCACTTGAATGAATTACTGACTTTATTTAAACTGTAAAGCTGTCAAATTTTCATTTTGTAGTTATTTAAAATGCAGGATACAGTTTTGAAAGATTTAAAAGCAGAAATGTGAACCTCTTCATTTTTATATAAGCATTTTAAATTAATTCTTCCAAATGGTCAATTTAAGCTGTTACAGCCATATTAATGTTTTTGGTTGTTACACTGTCATGCAAAATGCATTTAATGCTTTGTTTGAAAAACAGACTCAATTTAAAAGGACTTTTGAGTAAAATATGTTATATGAATTATTTAAAGACACAGTGCTATCATTTTCTGTGTTTGTTGATCTTTCATAGTGTGTGAATGTGTATGTGTGTTTGTGTAGGTTTTCCGGAAGGCCAGAACAGTTGCTCCGTCTATCGTTTTCTTTGACGAGATCGACGCTTTAGCAGCGGCACGAGGAAGGTAACGACCCTAACTTTATTACTGAAACACCGTTCACACTGTCAGTACGGCCAACCAAATCAAAAGTCAGTTTAACAATACAAACACAGGGCATCAATCACATTAATATTTGATATCCGAATATGAGTTCATTAGTATTGAGGTGTCGTTCTGTTGTATAGGAGACCGTTAATGTTCTTAACACACACACACACACACACAGAGGAACATCTGCGCTTTAGAGACACAAGCGTGTCTTTGTTTCCCTGAAAACAGATGGAGAGTCTGCTGCACTTCCTGTTCGGGGAATCGCACACTGAAATACAGTAGGAAATAATGCCGTTAACCAGAAATCAGTGTAGCAAACTGCAGCCAAACAACTAGAAATTAATTAATAATTACATGGATGAATAAATGTATGAAACCTAGAATACATTTCAGTACAATAATTATTGATGACTCATCATCGTGGTTGTTTTTGGCATTTGGCATTAGTTGCCAGGGCATTGCCATGTGGTTGCTAGACAGTTGTTTTATTAATTATTTGCTATTTTTTAATTATTATTTAAAGAAAATGAAGGTGTATTCAGAATTAGTAAATGAGTCTTTGTCTGTATTGACTGTGACAGGATTCTGACCTGTTTTGGTCCTTTGTTTTTCGGTTGTGACTCCACCTGACGCTCCTGAATGTGCTGATGTCTCAGTGTTTGAGCTCCAGCACTCAATGTGTGTGTGAATCTGAAACACTGAGTCGTAAAATGTGTTTTTATTTGTTTGGCTCTTTGCTTGTTTAATTAATAAAGTGCCTAGTGTTTCAAGCTTCTGACAGGAATCTCTCTCTCTCTCACACACACACACACACACACACACACACACACACACACACTTCAGTGTGAATCTAAACCTGGTTCGTTCTGCTGAGTCAGAGATTCATTTACTGGATTGAATTCAGAATGGCACATTGATTTACTGATAAATGTGTTTACCTTTAATCAATCACACACACACACACACACACACACACACACACACACACACACACACACACACACACTGAACAGCTACTGCAGAATACAAAACAACCACCCAGAACTGCCTAGCAACCCCCAAGACCTAATTAGCATCTGCCTAGCAGCACCTTAGCAACCATCCAGAACACCCTAGCAACAACTTTGCAACTCCCCAGAAACTTTAGAGCAGAGTTTGAACTGCATAGCAGCCACAGTAGGGACAGCAGAACTGTCTAGAAACCATATAACAATACCTTAGCAACCACCCTGAACTGCCGCATAGTAATGACCTAGAAACAGCCTACCCAGAAGAGACTAACAACTGCCCTTTTCATATCAATGCAACCATCCAACCATAGCAACAACGCAGCGACTAGAAACTACTGAGCTCACTCTTTAAAACGCATAGCAATGCCTTAGCAACCATCCAAAGCACCCTAGCAACAACATAGCTAGGGGAGACAGTATTTGTGCCCAGAAACCACTCCAGGGACACCAGTGTTCCTAGGAACAGCAAAACTGGCTAGCAAACATTGCAACACCTTAGCACCCACTGAGTACACCCTAAGCAACTGCCTAGCAACACCGTAGCAACCACACAGAACACATTAAGAACTGCCTGTTAACACCATTGCAACCATTTACGACACCATAGCAATGATCTAGCAACTACAGAGAACACCCTAGCACTTAAGCAACCGCGTAGCAACGCCTTAGCAACCATCCAAGTAACTCTAGCAACAACATGGCAATGCCCTAGCAACAGTGTTCTGGGTGGTTGCTAGGGACAGTATTTCTGTCCAGGAACAACAGAACTGGCTAGGCAAACACACTGCAGCGCCTTAGCAACCACTGAGCACACTCTGAGCAACTGCCTAGCAATATCCTAGCAACCACCCAGAACACATTAGGAACTGCCTTTTAACACTATTACAACCATCCAAAACTACAGAGTAACTACAAATACAGAGAACACCCTAGCACCTTACCACTGAGTATACCCTAGGCAACTGCCTAGCAACACTCTAGCAACCACCCAGAACGCATGATGCCATTGCAACCATCCACAACACCATAGCAATGATCTAGCAACTACAGAGAACACCGTAGCACTTAAGCAACCGCGTAGCAACGCCTTAGCAACCATCCAAGACACTCTAGCAACAACATGGCAATGCCCTAGTAACAGTGTTCTGGGTGGTTGCTGGGGACAGTATTTCTGTCCAGGAACAACAGAACTGGCTAGGCAAACACACTGCAGCGCCTTAGCAACCACTGAGTACACTCTAAGCAACTGCCTAGCAATATCCTAGCAACCACCCAGAACACATTAGGAACTGCCTTTTAACACTATTACAACCATCCAAAACTACAGAGTATCTACAAATACAGAGAACACCCTAGCACCTTACCACTGACTATACCCTAAGCAACTGCCTAGCAACACTCTAGCAACCACCCAGAACGCATGATGCCATTGCAACCATCCACAACACCATAGCAATGATCTAGCAACTACAGAGAACACCCTAGTACTTAAGCAACCGCATAGCAGCGCCTTAGCCACTATCCAAAGCACCCTAGCAACGCCCTAGCAACAGTGTTCTGGATAACTAGGGACAGTATTAGTGCCTGTTTTGAGTTTGTAAGATGCTGATTGAGTGTGTTGTGTTGACTGTTGTTTAGCTCTGGTCACGCGGGCGGTGTTGCGGATCGAGTGTTAGCTCAGCTGCTGACGGAGATGGATGGAATCGAACAGCTAAAAGACGTCACGGTTCTCGCCGCAACCAACCGACCCGATATGATTGACAAGGTAGGGCTGATTCTCTGAGTCTCTCTCACACACACACACACACACACGCAGGATGACAATGCTGAATTTCACTCAGGAAGGGAATGAAACGGTTGGACACCCACACACACATTTCCTCCTGCTGGGTTTGAGAGCTTCCACTTCCTGCACTCAGAGGCTCACAGCAGCTGTCACTCATTCTGATTGACAGCTCCTCAATCGGTCGCAGACCCCCTGCAGGATCCAGCCGTCCCACCGCTCTGCTGGAGTAAACCACACACACAGAGCCTCATTTGAATATCACACAACCAAATGGAGACACACCTGAACTCTCCTCAGCTGCTAGGAGTGTGTGTTTATTTTGCTGCAGTTTATAGTTTGGTGTCAAAACTGTCCCTTAAGTTTGGAGAAACCTCCTTTTGGTGTCATTTGAGGAGCCTTAGCCAAGGGAGGGAAAAAAAAACACAAATAAAGTAAACAAAGTTTTTTTTTTTCCTATTGGGGGTTGTTTATAGTCATTACAACAAGTAATTAATTATATTACTATTATTATATATATATATATATATAATTTTTTTTTTTTTTTTTTTACATATTTTTTTTTTACATATTTTTTTTTTTTTTACTTATAGTAGAACCTCCTTTTGGGGTCATTTTATTTCAGTTTAGCTTCGTTTACAGTCATTACAATAAAGTTAGGAGGGAAAAAAATAAGTAATTTTAAAAAAAATTTTTTATTGGGGTTTATGTTTATTGTCATTTTAACTAACTTTTATTTGAATAATAATTTTAAATTATTTAATTATTATTATTAAATAAATACAATTATTAATAATGATTAATCATATTGAAAAAAAAAATGTATTCATAATGATTATTAAACCATTAGATGATAAATAGTAATTAATAATTAATACCCCAAAGACCCCAAAAGGAGGTTTTATTATAAGTAAAAAAAAAAAAATGTAAAAATAATACATTTATTCATATAAATCTATTATTATTTTGTGTATTATTGTTTATTTATTTTATCTATTATTTATGAATTTATTTAATTATTATTTATTTATTTTTATTTTTATAATAGTTTTTAATTATTTAAAAAAAAAAGTTTGGTACAGTTAAAAAATGATTAAAAATGATCTTTAATAAGTCATTAGATGATTAAGTAATTAAAAGTAGTATTAATTATTAGTAATAATTTTTTTAAAAACTTGTAATAAAATCTTGTCTTGGGACATTTTTAGGAGCTTCCATTGAAAAAGAAAAATCAAATAAAGTTAATTTTTTTTTTCTTTGCGTTTATGTCAGTCTGTAGTTATTGTGATTAACTTCATATACAAATGACAACAGTTTGTGCTGCTTTATAGAGGGAAGTAAATGTGTTTTTGATCTTAATCTTTAACTAACGTGGATCTGTGAAGGTGTGCATTATATTTCTGTATGTGATGAGATATTAGAGATATCAGATATTAATCAGAACTTGCCAGTATTCTGTAACTGAGTCCTGTAAATTATTCATTAATGCAGACATTTACAATGCAATTCAGTGTTTGTTAGGGATAGAGAGAAAATGAGCGAGAGAGACAGACACACACAGAGAGAGAGAGAGAGAGAGAGAGATGGAAAGGTGATCTGGTTTTGCTCCTGGTCTGAATGTCTGTCAGCGCTTGAGTGTAATGTGTCTGCAGTAAGAGCCAGTGTCTCTCATATATACACACACACACTTCATGTGTCTCCAGACCTTTTATAAAGCAACTTCTGCTCCATTCAAGAGCAACATATTGATTCCCAAAATTAACCACATGTTTGCTAAAGGCTTCAGTGCAGCTGCAGTGTTTTTTTGGTAGTTGTTTGTCTTTTCAAACCGTCGTGTTGTCTTGTTTAGTTGTTTTGTGGTGTTTTTGGGGTTTGTTGTGTCAGTAAGTTTCTCATCAGGCTGTGATCTGCTTCTAAACAGAAGGGGGCGCCAGACCAGATCAGTCCAGTTTACTAATTTCAGCATTTCAGACGCAGCTATTACAAGTGCATGCACTACAGAAACTGATGTTCTTCCTCTGTAGTTTTGTCTTGTTTTCCAGTGAAAATATTTAAAAAAAAAAATTTTTTTAAAAGAACAAAAAACTAATGAAAAATGAAAAAGTAAAAAAAATAAAAAATAATATATATATATATATATATATATATATATTAGTATAATATAAATGCATTTGTCAAATACTATATATATATATATATATATATATATATATATATATATATATATATATATATATATATATTAAAAAAACTTTTTTATAATTTTGTTTTACAAAGTAACACTTAATATCTTCAAATATTAAAATTTTCAAATTTTTTCAAAAAATATATTTTTTGAAAATATTTGAAAATGTTAATATTTGAAGATATTAAGTGTTTACTGATGAATGTTTGTTCTTGTTTAAAGGAAAAGCTCACTTAACTTTGATGTTTTTCTCAGAAGAGTCAGAAAAACAATCTCGTTTTCCTTCTTTCTTGTTTTAACTCATTTAATTTTGATACATTTTCACTTCAAATTCAATTTTAAAATAAAATGAAATATAATAGAAAGTAATTAAAATATAAAAAAAATTAAATTCTTGTTTTACCTCACTTAATTTTGATACATTTTTCACTTCAAATTCAAATTTTAAAATAAAAATAAACATAATAAAAAGTACATTCTAAAATAAAAATATATATATTAAATTAATTAATGTTAAATTAACAGCAATACAAATTATTAAAAAATACAATTTTTTGTAAATATTTTTTATTTTACAAATTGTTTTATTTAATGTATAAAGGGCTTTTTGTTCATTTTTACTATTTTTTGTAATTTTACAATAAACTTTGTACTCATTTTTGTTATTAAAAAAATGTAAATGAAAAGAAAAAACATGTAATATATATTTATTATTTTTTATTTACAAATTACATTTCATTCATTTTTTGTTTTAATGTTTTTTTAAATATCTGCATTGTTTTTATTAAAATTTTTAAATGCCTTCATTTTTATTCATTTTTTATTATATTTTATTTTATTGTCCAATAGCCTTTTTATTCATTTGTATTATTTACAAAATTTGAAAATTAAAAGGAAAAAAAATAAAATATATATTTTTTTGTACAAATGACTTTCAATTCATTTTTAATTATTTTTATTTTATTTTATTAATAGTTTTTCATTTATAGTTTGTGTTCATATTTTAAATTAGATTTGAAAAAAAAAATTCTTTTTTAAATTGCTTTTTTTTGTAATTTTCATATTTTCAATTAGTTTTTTAAAATATATTTTCTGTTAATTATTTTTTTATTTTTAAGCATGTATAGTTTGATAAAAAAAAATGAATTCAAAGGGCTACTGAAAAATAAAATAAAATAAAATAATAAAAAATAATAAAAATGAATAAAAAGCCCTTTATAAAATGAAAAAAAAAGTGCAGATACTAAAAAAAACATTAAGGTTTTTTTTGCACTATGATAATGATTTTGGTCCCAAAAACAGCTTTGATTTAATCAGGGGTTAAAAATATAATTTCTTGCTTATTTCCGGCGGAAATGTGACCTACACGTGTTTCTGACAGGTTTGCCGAGATGTTTTGTATTTATAAACGTGATTTATTCGCCGATATCCTCCAATGGTGTTTGAGAGGAGGTCGAGTCGTGTTTTTGAGCGTCTGCTGCAATCGGACACCGTTAGGCTGCTTGAAGTTTGATAGCTGTCAGGATCTTTGTGCCGGATATACGGGATTGTTCCTCTGTTCTCCGCAGCGCTCTGTTCCTCCCATCCTCCTCCACGGATCCAGTTACCTGTTCACCGCACTGAGCCGCGTCCCCCGGGGCCCGACCTGTTTAAAGGCCTTGATAAGCCTTCAAATAACTGGAATACTTCCTTCCTGCCGTGACCCACTGTGTTTTTCCTCTTTACTCAAAGAAAAACACTGTAAAACATCTGAAACATGCGGCCCTGGCCAGAACAAACACACAAATATCCACATTCCTGTTGCGAGCTTTAAGTGCTTCCTGTTTTGGCAGCTCTTCCCGAGGTTCTGGATCCCGTCGGGAGGATTCTGGTCCGATCCGGGCCCAAGCGCTGTAGGTCTCTCATTCTGCGCTGCTTGTTTTTCTGAACGCTTTCTCAAACCACAACGCTTTCACAAGAGTCCAGCCAGCGGACAGATGCGAACCAATCGCAGCTCAGAGCGAATTTTACTGCGTTTTACTTTCAGAGAAAATGAGAGTTTTGCACAATGAAAATTTTCATTATGATAATGTAAAAAAAATCTGAATTTGAATAATAATAATTATTTATAAAGTAAAATAAAATATAAAAAATGTACAAAGTAATTTGTGCAATAAAATAAAATTATACTCATACATAAAAGCCCTTGATAAATTTAAATAAAAATAATGCAGATATTAAAAAAAAAACATTAAAATAATAAACATTTATGAAATGTAATTTGTATAAAAAATATTAAAATAATATATAAAATATTAAATTTATTTTATTTTTTTTAATAAGACAAATTAATTAAAGGCTATTGTAAAATAAAATAAAAATAAAATCATAAAAATGAGTAAAATGCCCGTTATTTATTTACATAAAAATAATGCAGGTATTAAAAAACATTAAAATAATACAAATGAATTAAAGACTATTTGTAAAATAAAAAAGAATAAAAATATATTTTACTTTTTTTAATTTTCAAACATTTGCAATAATACAAATGAATAACAAATGCTATTGTAAAATAATAAAAAAAGAATAAAAAGCCCTTTATAAATTGATATAAAAACATTAAAGATATAAAACACATTAAAATAATAAAAAATTAATTAAACCTGATTTGTAAAATAAAAATTATTAAAAATATATTTAACATTTTTTTCTTTTTAATTTTATTTTTTTAATAATACAAATTTTAAAAAATGCTGTTGTAAAATAAAATAATAAAAACTAAATAAAACAATAAAATGTATCATAAAATGAATAAAATGCCCTTTATATATTGAAATAAAATAATGCAGATATTTAAAAAAAACAATGAAACATAATTTGTAAAATTAAAAAAAATAAAACAAATATATTTTAATTTTTTTTAAGTTATAATTTTTTGTAATGATACGAATTAATAAAAAAAATGCTATTGTAAAATAATAAATAATATAAATAAATAAAATGGATATGGAAAATTGATATAAAAATAATGAAGATTTAAAAAAACATTAAAATAATAAAAATTAAAAATGAATTTGAATAATACAAATGAATAAAAAGGCTATTGTAAAGTAAAAAAAAAATAATTAAAAGCCCTTTATGCATTGAAATAGAAATATTGCACATATAAAAAACATTAAAATAGTACAAATGAATTAAACATAAATTGTAAAATAAAAAATAATAAAAATGTATTTGTAATAATACAAATTAATAAAAAAGGCTGATGTAAAGTAAAATAAAATAATATAAAAATAAAAAAAATGAATAAAAAGCCCTTTATATATTATATCGAAATAGAAATATTGCAGATATACAACGTAATTTATAAAATAAAAATATTTACAAAAACAAAAAAAATAATACAACTTAATAAAAGTAAAATAAATTTAAATTAAAATTATTTTTTGGAAATTCTAAATAATAAAGATATCTTTGTCCATAGTGTCCAGGAAAATTAAGTAAATGTACATAAAAATCATACCAATGAAATGCCAATGCTCCTAATCTTAAAACAGGCTTTAATTTCTTAATGCAAATATGTTTTTATTATTCTTTTGATTCGGGGGTGAAATATCTCGTTCTTTGTTTAGTTCTTGGATTTATAAAAATTGTTATAAAATTGGATTTTGGATAAATTCAAATATCAGTCAATGGGATCAGAAGAAAAATAAACCTTATTCAGAGCCAAAGCAAATCTTATTTTCTGAGCGCATTGGCAGGTATTTGTTGTCTTTTAATTGAGTTCTGTAGTGAAGGTGTGTTGATATTGTACTGGAGTTTGGCGTTGTGTAAGCAGGAGTTGTTGTGTAATTTTGGACGGTTGAAAACATTCCCTTTGCGTTCAGCTTAACGGAACAGGATTTAGATGACACAAAAGATCAGGCGGCGCACACACACGGCGCTTCCGCCGCTCGGCTTAGCGCTTTACAGAGACGACAGATAGAGCGAGGCAGGAAATGAAGGCTCTTTGTGAGGCAGATCTGGCAGGGATTTCCAGCATGTGCAGTCTTGCCTTTCGGCTCATCAGACCACCACAACTACTCTGCTCTTTCTGCTCTTTCCTCTTGTCCCCCGTCTCTTTCACATTCTGCACCCGAGAAACAAACCCCTTCATATGTTCAATACAACTCTTAACACTTGGGCAGGATCACCAGATTGACTAATATTTTCTTTTTATTTTTTCCCCAGTTTTCACTTCAGTTTTAGTTAAAGTTGTAGTAGTTTTTACTGTTTTATATATATATATATATATATATATATATATATATATATATATATATATATATATATGTATATGTATGTATGTGACCCTGGACCACAAAACCAGTCATAAGGTAAAATTTTACAAAACTGAGATATATGCATCATATGAAAGCTCAATAAATAAGCTTTCTATTGATGTATGGTTTGTTAGGATAGGACAATATTTGGCTGAGATACATCTATTTGAAAATCAGGAATCTGAGGGTGCAAAAAAAATCAAAATACTGAGAAAATCACCTTTAAAGTTGTCCAAATTAAGTTCTTAACAATGCATATTACTAATCAAAAATTACATTTTGATAGGTTTACAGTAGGAATTTTACAAAAAATCTTTATGGAACATGATCTTTACTTAATTTCCTAATGATTTTTGACATAAAAGAAAAATCAATAATTTTGACCCATACAATGTATTTTTGGCTATTGCTACAAATATACCCCAGCAACTTAAGACTGGTTTTGTGGTCCAGGGTATGTATATATATATATATATATATATATATATATATATATATTAGTGTTTATTCAGTTTTATTATTGGTTATTTTTATTTAATAGCTTTTGATTAATTTTTAATATTCCAATAGTTTTATTTATAGTTTTTGGCCATGTTTTAAATAGGGTTATGTTTATTCAGTTTTATTTTTAGTTATTTTTATTTAATAGATTTTTATTATGATATGATATGATATGATATGAATAAAATGCCCTTTATATATTGAAATAAAATAATGCAGATATTAAAAAAAACAATGAAACAACATAATTTGTAAAATAAAAAAATAATACAAATATATTTTAATTTTTTTTTAAATGATAATTTTTTTGTAATGATACAAATGAATTGAAATGATACTTAAACTAAAATGTTTATTCGGTTTTATTATTAGTTATTTTTATTTAATAGCTTTTGATTAATTTTTAATATTCCAATAGTTTTATTTATAGTTTTTGGCCATGTTTTAAATAGGGTTATGTTTATTCAGTTTTATTTTTAGTTATTTTTATTTAATAGCTTTTTATTATATGATATGATAAGAATAAAATGCCCTTTATATATTGAAATAAAATAATGCAGATATTTAAAAAAAAACAATGAAACATAATTTGTAAAATAAAAAAATAATACAAATATATTAATTTTTTTTAATTATATTTTTTTTGTAATGATGCAAATGAATAAAAAAAATCTATAAATAAATATAAATAATATAAATAAATAAAAATTAAGTTATTACTTAAACTAAAATGTTTATTCAGTTTTATTATTAGTTATTTTTATTAATTAGCTTTTTATTATGATATGATTAAAAAAAGATATTTATTCTGTTATTACTTAAACAAAAATTTTGCCCAATAAATTTTTTTTTATTTGGCTTTTATTCATAGTCATTATTATTCATAATCATATTTTGAATAAGATTTTAGAATACTTTTGTGTTAAATTTATTTCATTTCCTTAAATTTTGCTATTTTTAGTAATTAGTTTCTATTAATTTTTATTAGTTATTTTTTTATTAATAGCTTTATTCATATTTTGAATTTATATATATTTTTTTTATTTTCTGTTTTCACTTAAACTAAAATTTGCTCAATTTTTTTTTATTTGCAAGTATGTTTACTTTGATTAATTTGTATTATTTAAATATTTTTATTTATGGTTTTTGGTCAGGTTTTAAATGGTGTTTTCTAAATTTATTTTTTAAAAATATGTCTCATATTTTAAATAGTTTGTTTTTGTTTAATAGCTAATTATTCATTTTTTTCATATTTTGAATTAGATTTTAGAATTATTATTTTTTGTTAAATATATTTAGTTTTTTATAGTTTTTTTTAATTAGATTATTGTATATATATTGTATTTTCAGTTTTCACTTAAATTTTAGTTGTGGTAATTTTGCTGTATTTTTTCATGGTTTTTAAAAATATGTCTCTCGCTTTTACTCATTTCTATTTATTAGTTTTAATTTCCATGTATAGATTTTGTTGATGTGTAGAATTACATTTTATTTTTATATATTTTTTTATTTTTATATTTTTGTACTTAAATTGTAGTTAAAGTTTTAGTAATTTTGCTGTATTTTTATTAGTTTTTTTTTTACATGGCTGTATAGTTTTTACAAATTTTTTATTAGCTTAGTTTTTTTATTTATATTTTGAATTAGATTTTGTTATATTTTCTGTTTTCACTTCAGTTTTAGTTAAAGTTGTAGTAGTTTTTGCTGTTTTTTATGTCTAAGTGTTTATTCAGTTTTATTATTAGTTATTTTTATTTTATAGCTTTTTATTGATATTTTTTGTTCATATTTTGAATTAGATTAATTATTTAAAATTTAGCTAGTTTTAGTAATTTTCATATACATATTTTGAATTAGATTTTTAAAATACATTTTCTGTTATTACTTAAAATATAAATGTTCTCTTTTTTATTTTTAATTATATATAATTAGATTTTTTAAACATTTAATTTAAAATTTTTGCTCATGTTTCTAAATATATTTTCTGTTTTCACTTCAATTTTAGTTGAAAGTTTAGTAATTTTTCTGTATTTTTAAATATTGCTTTTATAATTTTTTTTATTTATTAGATTTAGTTTTAGTTATTTTAGGACTTGTAATTTTATTTTAGAAATTTAGCTGAAATAAAATATTATTTCACTTGATGTTTATTTATTTCAAACAACAAACATGTTTTTTTTATTTATTAAATTATTATTATGGGGCCATAAAATTGTTTAGATAAACTGCATTTTGTTTCTGATCAATGAACTTTCTTACACTGACAGTTATTTCTCTTTTATTGCATTTACATCTCTTGATTTAGTAGACACTTTTATTCAAAGCGACTTACAGATGAAGTAAAGCTGCTTTCTGTATTCTCTGAAGCGCTTTAGAAATGAACATGACTTGACTTTTAAAAGCACATGATGCTGTTATCATGCTAATTAATATTAAAACCTACAAAACGAAGCACTAATAAAGCAGCGTATTTCACTAAGAGAGAACGAGCGTCTGTGAAACCCAACACCGCTCCTCAACACACGCATGCGGTAACAGATGGAGCGCGTCATAAATCCGCCCCTCGCGCCCCACCGGGGGCAATTGGCCCTAATAATACCCCCATTGTCTGTCCCGAGAGCGTCGGGATCCTCCTCTGCTCCTCTCGCCTCCAAACAGCACATTAAACCCTCTTACAGGTGGATTAGAGGAGCAGCCAAACGCTCCTCAGCGGAGAACAAACGCCTCTAATCTGCATCGTCATCCTCACACACTTCAACACTGTTATCTGTTATCCGTCCAATGATCACCTTCTGTTGATTAACATTCGCATCGATGCACTTTGTTTTTGCAAACAGTGTTGGCACGCACGCTTTAAACTTGATTCACTGCATTCATGTTTCTGCTCATATGTGACCCTGGAGCACAAAACCAGTTTTAAGTAGCAATAGCCAACTATACATTGATCAATTTTATGCCAAAAATCATTAGGATATTAAGTAAAGATCATGTTCCATGAAGATAATTTGTACATTTCCTAACATAAATATATCAAAATTTAATTTTTGATTAGTAAAATGCATTGCTAAGAACTCAAATGTATTAAAAAAAAGTTGAAAATTGACCCTTATGACTGGTTTTGTGGTCCAGGGTCACATATTTGTGAGCGATTCATTAGTGCACTTTATTATTTAAAAAGAAAAAATGTTGTTCTTTTCATCTGTTTCAGTTAAATTTTAGTTGTAGTAAAAAAGAATTAGTAATACTAATAATATGTCTGTCATTTTTATTATTAGTTTTTTTATTTAATAGATTTTTAATAGTTTTTTTTATTCATATTATATTGAAAAAAATATTTATTTTAATTTTTGATCATAAATTTGGCCCATTTTAGTGTTTTTGCAGTTTTCTGTCTGTATATTTTCTATTCATTTTTATTTATAGTTTTTACTTCTATAATTAATATTTTGAATTAGATGTTTTTATATATATATAATTTCAGTTTTCACTTAAACTTCTGCTGTTTTTATTTTTTAAAGTGTGTATAGTTTTATTTTTTTATTATTTAAACATTTTCAGTTTTCTCTAATTTTGCTAAATTTAGTCATTTTGGTGTGTTTTTTTATTTTTATTTATTTATTTATTTATTTTAATATAAGTTTTAATGTAGTTTTTATTTATTTTTATAAATACAGTCTGGATGGGTATATTTGTATAAATATACCCAAGTAGCATGGGTATATTTGTAGCAATAGCCAACAATACATTGATCAATTTTATGCCAAAAATCAGTAGGATATTAAGTGAAGAGCATGTTCCATGAAGATAATTTGTACATTTCCTAACATAAATATATCAAAATGTAATTTTTGATTAGTAATATGCATTGTTAAGCACTCAAAAATGTAAAAACATTCAAAAATGTAAAAAAAAAATTGACCCTTATAACTGGTTTTGTGGTCCAGGGTCACATTTGTGAGCGATTCATTAGTGCACTTTATTATAAACCAAAAATGTTGTTGTTCTTTTCATCTGTTTCAGTTTCATTTTCTATTTTTCTAAATTTGCTAATTTCAGTCATGTTGGTGTATTTTTTATAAGTTTTAATGTCTCTATAAAGTTTTAATTTATTTTTATTCATTTATTTTTTATATATATATTCTGAATTAAAAAAAAAAATTACTTAATTTTTTTTACTTAAGTTTTCAGTTAAAAATTTTTTTTAATGTAAATTTTATTTATTAGTTCTAATTTCTATTTACAGATTTTGTTCATGTTTTAAATGAGATTTTATAATTATATTTCCTGTTTTCAACTAAATTTTGGTTAAAGAAAGATTAGTAATTTTGCTGTATTTTAATTTTTTTATGGCTGAATAGTTTTTACTAATCCTTAATAGTTGTATTTAGAGTTTTTATTCATGTTGAGCAGCAAATCAGAATATTAGAATGATCTCTGAAGGATCATGTGACACTGAAGACTGCAGTAATGATGATGAAAATTCAGCTTTGATCACAGAAATAAATTACATTTTAACAGATGTTCATAAAGAAAACAGCTGTTTTAGATTGTAATAATATTTCACTATTTTTACTGTATGTTTGATCAAATTAATGGGGGACTTCCATAAATAGAATTCTACATTTGTATGTTTCTATAGCGTCACTTCATAAATCAGTTCAACTGAATCATTTTAAAATAAACAATTCTTCTGTGTGCGACTCAAACAGAATCCCACAGACTTCCCTTTTCTTGTATGTGTAGTAAAGTATATATATATCTAATTTAAAGAGCAGTAGTGTTTGTCCTGAAGCAGCTCTCAGATTCTCCTTGAGACATGAATCGATCTGTCTGTCTGTCTCTCTCTCTCTCTCTGTTAAATGCATTGTCTCACAGGTCTCTCTCTCTCTCTCTCTGTCTCTCTGTCTTCGTCCTCTGGCTGGCCTGTCTTTCCTTTGGCTCGTTTTCTTTGCTTCCTTCCTGTGTTAATTGCTCTCCTGTCTCAGCGAGGGACAAGGCTGCCAGCGCGCGGCTCATTGGATGAACATTCATTATGTGCTCAGTAATTGTAAACAGACTTACAGACACACACACACACAGACACACACAGACACACAGAGAGAGAGAGAGTTTGTCTATCAGTGTCAGTCAGTCATAATATCATTATTTAGTCTCTCTACACAGCAAAAATCATGTTCTTCCTTAGTATCTCTGTCTGGTTTTCCAGTAAAAATATCTAAACCTTATTAAATCAAGATACACTTTACTGGAGCAGAAAAACAACTCAAGAAAACAAGACTTGAGAAATGAGTTTTTTTGGTTAAAACAAGAACAAATATCAGCAGGGTTTGTACAAGGTGCTTAAAGTGCTTGAATTTGACTTTTTGACATTTAAGGAAAAACCCTTGAAAATAGCAACATTCTTGAAGAAGTACTTGAAAAGTGCTTGAATTATTGAAATGCAATGTATTTATGAAATAAGTGTTGAATTCGTTTCAATAAGCACATATTTTTTCACACAAAATTCACCCTATTTCAAAAAACTTGTTTTTTTTTTTGCTTATTTCAGTTAATGTCAGAAAACTAGCAAAAAGAGGAACAGATGAACCAAATGAATTGAGTGCGTCATTTACACTGGATTAATTCAAACTCGTGATTTTGATCATTCATTTGAAGCAGTTCACTTGCAAAAACCAGATTAAATTAAAAAAGCCATTCATTTTAGAATTAAGACATCTCTTTTAATTATTTTCAAAAGCACATATAGTGGTGAAATTGAGCTTTTCGAAACTTTGAATCAGTTAAACCAGCGTGAAGCATGAATCATTTGATTCAGATCGAAACTTCTGAGCATTGAATCATGAATCATTTGATCTAGGTCAGGATTTCGGAGCAGGTTTGTGAGTCATTTGATTTAGATCAGGATTGTACAGCGGGTTTGTAAATCTTTTACTTCAGATCGGAACTTCAGAGAACGAATCGCAGATCGTTTGATTTAGAACATCAAATCATTGATCATTGAATCATTTGATTTAAATCGAAATTTCAGAACCGGTTACAGAATTTTGGAGCGTGGATCAAATCATTTGATTCAAATCAGGATTTCAGAGCAGATTTGTGAATATTAAGCTTTAGACTGAAACTTCAGAGATTTTAGAGTAGATTTGTGAATCTTAAGCTTCAGATTGGTACTTCAGAGCATGGATTGCAAATAATTTGATTTAAATTGGATTTTCGGGGCAGGTTTGTGAATCTTTCGCTTCAGATCAGGATTTTTAGAGCTTGGATCATGAATCTTTTAATTTAAATCAGGATTGCTTAGCAGATTTGTGAATCTTTAGAACTGAGAACAGTCAGTTTTGTGTCTGTGTTTGATGATCTGTGTGTGTGTTGAATTCTTCTGTTGCCGAGCGATACTTTGTAACAGCCCTCATATGAACAGTGTTTACTGCTGTGTCGTGGGCGGCAGGAAGTCACACACACACACACATGTAAACACACACTGGCCTGTTTCTGTTCCTGTTTCTTTTTTTATAGCTCTAACAAACCCAAACACTCAACGCTGCTGATGCTTTCAGGAACCGTTTGCCTAGAAATTGATTCTGTTTGTCCTCATGTCATCTTACACTCGAAGAACTTTTGTCTGAATGGTTCCATAAAGAACCTTTAACATCTGAAGAACCTTTCTGTTATACCAACATTTTTTTTAAAGAACATTTATTTTTACATTCATTTATTTATTTTTTTTTAGTGTTGACTTTTAAAAAAGCACAATACATGCATCATATCATCTTTCTTTCTTTCTTTCTTTCTTTCTTTCTTTCTTTCTTTCTTTCTGTCTTTCTTTCTTTCTTTCTTTCTTTCTGTCTTTCTGTCTTTCTTTCTTTCTTTCTGTCTTTCTGTCTTTCTTTCTTTCTTTCTTCCTTTCTTTCTTTCTTTCTTTCTTTCTTTCTGTCTTTCTTTCTTTCTTTCTTTCTTTCTTTCTTTCTTCCTTTCTTTCTTTCTTTCTTTCTTTCTTTCTTTCTTTCTTTCCTTCTTGTTTCCCCTCATTATGGTGGTGTTGTCTCTCTACATCTCTACATTATTGATATTTGTCTTTTCTCTGTTGTTATGTAGTGCAATAATTTAATCATTTAATATAATTTAATATACACTGTCATTCAAAAGTTAGGGGTTGGTGAGATTTTTAAAATTAAAAAAAAAATGTGTCTCATCTGCTCACCAAGGCTGCATTTATTTGATCAAAAATACAGTAAAATTGTGAAATATATATTTTTTTTAAGCACATAAAGAATAAATGTTTAAAAAATAAATAGGTTTTATTTCTAAAATGTATATTTTCATTCCATTTATCACCACAATACAGACTTTTAGATCAGAACAGTTGTTTGATGAATGAATCAAGGATTTTTCAGTCATTTTTTATTGTAATTTACCTGCCAAAGACCAAAGGCAGTCATCAATTTGATTTGTGGCCTTAATTTTGGAAATATATCTGGAAAATCACATTTTTTGACCTAAAATGTAAATGTTCCTTGAAAAAAACGGTCTCCAATAGTAAGCTACTGTCAAAAGTTTGGGATTTCTAATGTTTCTGAAAGAAGTAATTTCTGCTTACCAAGTCTGGGTTTATTTGATCAAAACATTTGTAAAAATAGTTAAATAATATTATAATTTAGAACAGCTGTTTTCTATGTGAATATCTGTTAAAATGCAATTTATTTATGTGCTCAAAGCTGAATTTTCAGCATCGTTGCGCCAGTTTATAGTGTCACATGATCACCAGAAACCATTATAATATGCTGATTTCCTGCTCAAGAAACATTTCAGAGTATTATCAATGTTGAAAACAATTGTGCTGCCCAATATTTTTGTGAAAACTGTGATAAATCTCATTTTTCAGGATTCACCAATAAATAGAAAGTTCAGAAGAACAGCATTTAGTTGAAATAGAAATGTTTTCCACCATTATAAATGTCTTTACTGTAACTTTGTAGCCATTTAATGCATCCTTGATGAATAAAAGCATTAATTTTGAGTTTTCAGCATCTAATGATAATAATCAGACGTGTTTCTTGAGCAGCAAATCTGAATATAAGAATGATTTCTGTCACTTTTGATCATTTAATGCATGCTTACTAACTCTAAACCATTGAACGGCAGTATATCTCAATTTTAGGAGGTTTCCAACTCATCTAAACACTTACAGCAGCTCAGTTTGCAGTGAATATAGAGTTTGTTTGTTCCTCAAATGTGCTAAACTATCAGATCTGGAGACTAGAGCACTAGGTTAGACCTTCCAAACCCGTTACAGATGTCAAACACACCAGACCGGGACACCAGAGCTCGTCTCTTCCGCGCGGGGAGCCACAAAATTTGTCCCTTTTTCATCGCGGTAACGTTTGGAGCTAAGAAAAGACGCTGCGCTTCCCCTCACGGTGTTCATTTGGAGCTCTGATTACAGCGTTCTCTTCCCTCAAACACAAACACAGGCTTGGAAAAACCGGCCTGCCAGTGACGCACGGCCAACGGCGGGAAAACCAGAGCAATTAGAGCAGCGGAAGCCGCTAATGAAGAGCCGCACGCCGCACCGGTCCAGACGCTCCGATTTCCTCTGTGCTTTCGGTTCTGCACGTTCCTCGGCCTGAAACACAAAAGACGGGAAAGAAGAAGATCAGGGAGGACTGCAGCTGGAATGATGATTTTTAGTGCTGCTGAAGCTTGAACTCTCTGTTGAGTTCACTGCCTACACTTACATTCAAAACTTTGGACCAAGACCTTTTAAAACTTCTATTCATAAGGGGAACATTAAATTAATCAAAAGTGGCAGTACAGACATTTTTAATGTTGCAAAAAATTTTAAATTCATATAAATGCTGTTCTTTATGAAAGTCTGAATACGCCACTGAAAAAGTTTTTTTTCCGATAAATTCACAATTGCGAGTTATAAAGTCAGAATTGCATGATATAAACTCAATTCTGAGAAATAAAAGCGCAATTGCATTATATAAACTCACAGTTGCAAGATATAAAGTCAGAATTCTAAGATATAAACTTTTGAAAAATTTAATTCATAAAGGATGCACTAAATTAATCAAAAGTGACAGTAAAGACATATATAATGTTGAAAAAGATTTCTATTTCATATGAATTTTGTTTTCACCACTGAGTATAAAATAAAATAAAAATATTGCGACTTATCTTACAATTCAGATTTTTTTTTTCTCAGAATTAAGTGATATAAATTCACAATTGCGAGTTATAAAGTCAGAATTGCATCATATAAACTCATTTCTGAGAAATAAAGGCGCAGTTGCATTATATAAACCCACAATTATGAAATATCAAGTCAAAATTCTAATATATAAACTTTTTTAAAAATTTAAAAGTTCATAAAGGATGCACTAAATTAAAGACATATATAATGTTGCAAACGATTTCTATTTCATATAAATTTTGTTTTCACCACTGAGTATAAAATAAAAATAAAAATATTGCGACTTCTCACAATTCAGATTTTTTTTTCCTCAGAATTGAGTGATATAAATTCACAATTGCGAATTATAAAGTCAGAATTGCATCATATAAACTCAATTCTGAGAAATAAAGGCGCAGTTGCATTATATAAACTCACAATTACGAGATATAAAGTCAGAATTCTAAGATATAAACTTTTTTAACACTTTAAAATTCATAAAGGATGCACTAAATTAATCAAAAGTGACAGTAAAGACATATATAATGTTGCAAAAGATTTCTATTTCATATAAATTTTGTTTTCACCACTAAGTATAAAATAAAAAAAAAAATATTGCGACTTCTCACAATTCAGATTTTTTTTTTCCTCAGAATTGAGTGATATAAATTCACAATTGCGAATTATAAAGTCAGAATTGCATCATATAAACTCAATTCTGAGAAATAAAGGCGCAGTTGCATTATATAAACTCACAGTTGCAAGATATAAAGTCAGAATTCTAAGATATAAACTTTTGAAAAATTTAATTCATAAAGGATGCACTAAATTAATCAAAAGTGACAGTAAAGACATATATAATGTTGAAAAAGATTTCTATTTCATATGAATTTTGTTTTCACCACTGAGTATAAAATAAAATAAAAATATTGCGACTTATCTTACAATTCAGATTTTTTTTTTCTCAGAATTAAGTGATATAAATTCACAATTGCGAGTTATAAAGTCAGAATTGCATCATATAAACTCATTTCTGAGAAATAAAGGCGCAGTTGCATTATATAAACCCACAATTATGAAATATCAAGTCAAAATTCTAATATATAAACTTTTTTAAAAATTTAAAAGTTCATAAAGGATGCACTAAATTAAAGACATATATAATGTTGCAAACGATTTCTATTTCATATAAATTTTGTTTTCACCACTGAGTATAAAATAAAAATAAAAATATTGCGACTTCTCACAATTCAGATTTTTTTTTCCTCAGAATTGAGTGATATAAATTCACAATTGCGAATTATAAAGTCAGAATTGCATCATATAAACTCAATTCTGAGAAATAAAAGCGCAATTGCATTATATAAACTCACAGTTGCAAGATATAAAGTCAGAATTCTAAGATATAAACTTTTGAAAAATTTAATTCATAAAGGATGCACTAAATTAATCAAAAGTGACAGTAAAGACATATATAATGTTGAAAAAGATTTCTATTTCATATGAATTTTGTTTTCACCACTGAGTATAAAATAAAATAAAAATATTGCGACTTATCTTACAATTCAGATTTTTTTTTTCTCAGAATTAAGTGATATAAATTCACAATTGCGAGTTATAAAGTCAGAATTGCATCATATAAACTCATTTCTGAGAAATAAAGGCGCAGTTGCATTATATAAACCCACAATTATGAAATATCAAGTCAAAATTCTAATATATAAACTTTTTTAAAAATTTAAAAGTTCATAAAGGATGCACTAAATTAAAGACATATATAATGTTGCAAACGATTTCTATTTCATATAAATTTTGTTTTCACCACTGAGTATAAAATAAAAATAAAAATATTGCGACTTCTCACAATTCAGATTTTTTTTTCCTCAGAATTGAGTGATATAAATTCACAATTGCGAATTATAAAGTCAGAATTGCATCATATAAACTCAATTCTGAGAAATAAAGGCGCAGTTGCATTATATAAACTCACAATTACGAGATATAAAGTCAGAATTCTAAGATATAAACTTTTTTAACACTTTAAAATTCATAAAGGATGCACTAAATTAATCAAAAGTGACAGTAAAGACATATATAATGTTGCAAAAGATTTCTATTTCATATAAATTTTGTTTTCACCACTAAGTATAAAATAAAAAAAAAAATATTGCGACTTCTCACAATTCAGATTTTTTTTTTCCTCAGAATTGAGTGATATAAATTCACAATTGCGAATTATAAAGTCAGAATTGCATCATATAAACTCAATTCTGAGAAATAAAGGCGCAGTTGCATTATATAAACTCACAGTTGCAAGATATAAAGTCAGAATTCTAAGATATAAACTTTTGAAAAATTTAATTCATAAAGGATGCACTAAATTAATCAAAAGTGACAGTAAAGACATATATAATGTTGAAAAAGATTTCTATTTCATATGAATTTTGTTTTCACCACTGAGTATAAAATAAAATAAAAATATTGCGACTTATCTTACAATTCAGATTTTTTTTTTCTCAGAATTAAGTGATATAAATTCACAATTGCGAGTTATAAAGTCAGAATTGCATCATATAAACTCATTTCTGAGAAATAAAGGCGCAGTTGCATTATATAAACCCACAATTATGAAATATCAAGTCAAAATTCTAATATATAAACTTTTTTAAAAATTTAAAAGTTCATAAAGGATGCACTAAATTAAAGACATATATAATGTTGCAAACGATTTCTATTTCATATAAATTTTGTTTTCACCACTGAGTATAAAATAAAAATAAAAATATTGCGACTTCTCACAATTCAGATTTTTTTTTCCTCAGAATTGAGTGATATAAATTCACAATTGCGAATTATAAAGTCAGAATTGCATCATATAAACTCAATTCTGAGAAATAAAAGCGCAATTGCATTATATAAACTCACAGTTGCAAGATATAAAGTCAGAATTCTAAGATATAAACTTTTGAAAAATTTAATTCATAAAGGATGCACTAAATTAATCAAAAGTGACAGTAAAGACATATATAATGTTGAAAAAGATTTCTATTTCATATGAATTTTGTTTTCACCACTGAGTATAAAATAAAATAAAAATATTGCGACTTATCTTACAATTCAGATTTTTTTTTTCTCAGAATTAAGTGATATAAATTCACAATTGCGAGTTATAAAGTCAGAATTGCATCATATAAACTCATTTCTGAGAAATAAAGGCGCAGTTGCATTATATAAACCCACAATTATGAAATATCAAGTCAAAATTCTAATATATAAACTTTTTTAAAAATTTAAAAGTTCATAAAGGATGCACTAAATTAAAGACATATATAATGTTGCAAACGATTTCTATTTCATATAAATTTTGTTTTCACCACTGAGTATAAAATAAAAATAAAAATATTGCGACTTCTCACAATTCAGATTTTTTTTTCCTCAGAATTGAGTGATATAAATTCACAATTGCGAATTATAAAGTCAGAATTGCATCATATAAACTCAATTCTGAGAAATAAAGGCGCAGTTGCATTATATAAACTCACAATTACGAGATATAAAGTCAGAATTCTAAGATATAAACTTTTTTAACACTTTAAAATTCATAAAGGATGCACTAAATTAATCAAAAGTGACAGTAAAGACATATATAATGTTGCAAAAGATTTCTATTTCATATAAATTTTGTTTTCACCACTAAGTATAAAATAAAAAAAAAAATATTGCGACTTCTCACAATTCAGATTTTTTTTTTCCTCAGAATTGAGTGATATAAATTCACAATTGCGAATTATAAAGTCAGAATTGCATCATATAAACTCAATTCTGAGAAATAAAGGCGCAGTTGCATTATATAAACCCACAATTATGAGATATCAAGTCAGAATTCTAATATATAAACTTTTTTAAAAATTTAAAAGTTCATAAAGGATGCACTAAATTAAAGATATAATGTTGCAAAAGATTTCTGTTTCATATAAATTCTGTTTTCACCACTGAGTATAAAATTTAAAAAAATTATAGCGACTTATCTCACAATTCAGATTTTTTTTCCTCAGAATTGAGTGATATAAATTCACAATTGCGAATTATAAAGTCAGAATTGCATCATATAAACTCAATTCTGAGAAATAAAGGCGCAGTTGCATTATATAAACTCACAATTACGAGATATAAAGTCAGAATTCTAAGATATAAACTTTTTTAACACTTTAAAATTCATAAAGGATGCACTAAATTAATCAAAAGTGACAGTAAAGACATATATAATGTTGCAAAAGATTTCTATTTCATATAAATTTTGTTTTCACCACTAAGTATAAAATAAAAATAAAAATATTGCGACTTCTCACAATTCAGATTTTTTTTTTCCTCAGAATTGAGTGATATAAATTCACAATTGCGAATTATAAAGTCAGAATTGCATCATATAAACTCAATTCTGAGAAATAAAGGCGCAGTTGCATTATATAAACTCACAATTATGAGATATCAAGTCAGAATTCTAATATATAAACTTTTTTTAAATTTTAAAATTCCTAAAGGATGCACTAAATTAAAGACATATATAATGTTGCAAAAGATTTCTATTTCATATAAATTGTATATAAATATATAAATATATATATAAATTATATATAGTATAAAATTTAAAAAAATTATTGCGACTTATCTCACAATTCAGATTTTTTTTAATCAGAATTGAGTGATATAAATTCACAATTGCAAGTTATAAAGTCAGAATTGCATCATATAAACTCAATTCTGAGAAATAAAGGCGCAGTTGCATTATATAAACTCACAATTATGAGATATCAAGTCAGAATTCTAAGATATAAACTTTTTTAAAAATTTAAAAGTTCATAAAGGATGCACTAAATTAAAGATATAATGTTGCAAAAGATTTCTGTTTCATATAAATTCTGTTTTCACCACTGAGTATAAAATTTAAAAAAATTATAGCGACTTATCTCACAATTCAGATTTTTTTTTTCCTCAGAATTGAGTGATATAAATTCACAATTGCGAATTATAAAGTCAGAATTGCATCATATAAACTCAATTCTGAGAAATAAAGGCGCAGTTGCATTATATAAACTCACAATTATGAGATATCAAGTCAGAATTCTAAGATATAAACTTTTTTAACACTTTAAAATTCATAAAGGATGCACTAAATTAATCAAAAGTGACAGTAAAGACATATATAATGTTGCAAAAGATTTCTATTTCATATAAATTTTGTTTTCACCACTAAGTATAAAATAAAAATAAAAATATTGCGACTTCTCACAATTCAGATTTTTTTTTTCCTCAGAATTGAGTGATATAAATTCACAATTGCGAATTATAAAGTCAGAATTGCATCATATAAACTCAATTCTGAGAAATAAAGGCGCAGTTGCATTATATAAACTCACAATTATGAGATATCAAGTCAGAATTCTAATATATAAACTTTTTTTAAATTTTAAAATTCCTAAAGGATGCACTAAATTAAAGACATATATAATGTTGCAAAAGATTTCTATTTCATATAAATTGTATATAAATATATAAATATATATATAAATTATATATAGTATAAAATTTAAAAAAATTATTGCGACTTATCTCACAATTCAGATTTTTTTTAATCAGAATTGAGTGATATAAATTCACAATTGCAAGTTTTGCAGAATTGTGAGATATAAACTCGCAGTTCTGAGAAATAGACTTTATATAGTCTTACAATTCTGAGAAAAAAAAAATCAAAATTGCAAGAAAAAAATTCTGAATTGTGCAATACAAACTCGCAATTCACATTTCGAGTTTAATTCACAGTTCTAACTTTATATCTAGCAATTCTGACTTTATAACTCGCAATTGTGCATTTATATTTCACAATTCTGAGAAAAAAGTCAGAATTGTGAGATGTAAACTCAAAAATGCGAGAAAAAAAGTATGAATTGTGAGATAAAAAGTCGCAATTACCTTTTTTTTTGTTTTTATTCAGTTGTGGAAACCGGCTTCCAAAGTTCTTTTCATCTGTGAATCAGATGAACATTGATAATAACCAGAACTGTTTGTTGAGCAGCAAATCAGAATATTAGAATGATTTCTGAAGGATCATGTGGCACTGAAGACTGGAGTAATCATGCTGAAAATTCAGCTTTGATCACAGAAATAAATTACATTTTAACACAGATTCGTGTAGAAAACAGATATTTTAAATTAAAATAATATTTGACATTTTTTACTGTATTTTGATAAAAAAAAATGCAGCTTTGGTGAGCAGAAGAGATTTTAAAAACATGAAAACAGACTTTTGACCAGTATTGTAGGTGTAACTTAAAGGATTACTCCACTTTCAGAATAAAAATTTCCTGATAATGGACTCACCCCCATGTCATCCAAGATATTCATGTCTTTTTTTCTCAGTCGCAAAGAAATTAAGTTTTTTGAGGAAAACATTCCAGGATTTTTTTCCATATAGTGGACTTAAATGGTGCTCAACGGATTTAAAATTAAAATGCATTTAAATGCAGCTTCAAAGGGCTTTAAATGATCCCAGTTGAGGAATAACGCTCTTAACTAGCGAAACAAATGGCCATTTTCTAAAATGAAAATGTATATTTATACACTTTTTAACCGCAAATGCTGGTCTCGTCTAGCTCTCACAAAGCTAGACAAGATGAGCATTTAAGGTTAAAAAGTAGATAAATTGTATTTTTCTTTTTTATATATATAGAAAATGACATTTGAAGCTGCACTGAAACTACATTTTTAACCTTCAACCTATTGAGCACCATTGAAGTCCACTATATGAAGAGAAATCCTACAATGTGTTAAATTAAATTTCTTTGCGACTGATGAAAGAAAGACATGAACATCTTGGATGACATGGGGCTACATTATCAGGATTTTTTTTATGTTGGAAGCCATCATCTGCTATCTTAAATATATATCTGACAGTTGTCAAGTCGATTTTAAAGGGGTCACATGATGTTTCTAAAAAAGAGCATTATTTTGTGTAATTGTTGTAATGCAATGTTCATGCAGTTTGAGGTTCAAAAAACATATTTTCCACATACTGTGCATTATTGTTGCTCCTCTTTGCCCTGCCTTTCTGAAACACTTAGATTTTTACAAAACTCATAGTTGATGGAAACCAAGGTGTTCTCTGATTGGCCAGTTATCCCCTGCGTTGTGATTGGCCGAATGCCTCAAGTGTGTGACAGAAATGTTACGCCCCTTACCATGACGTTTCTCGGTGCGACGTGACAGAAACAATAAAACCCATTATGAATGAGGCATTTGTTGCATCCAGTGGAGACATAACTACTGATTATAATGACTCATACTGTGTTTTTACACATTGCGTCACGCTGCGTAAACAGAATTGTAGAATGAGAAACAAGCACTACTCTACACTGCTCAAAACTGGTGTGTGAATATGAAAACGTACTTACAGGCTGCGAGTCAGACGCATCAAACTGTCCTTGCAACATTGGAATTGCCCCACTTCATAGCCTTAACCCTTGGCATTGAATAGGGGTGTAAATATTAATCGATTCGTATCTATGCATCGATTATGCAGCCGCCGATTCAATGCATCGATTCGTCCGCAAGTGTATCGATTAATGTGTTTATTTTGCCGCCTGTTTGTTCACTTGTCTATTTTTAGAATCCGTTCCGACCTTTCTTTTACTGTCTATGGCTCCGACGTAAGCGTACTACCTACTCCTAAGCTGCGGGTGGCGCTAACCTCATTATTGTCTTCTACTTCACAGGTGTTACTTTCGTTTCACAGTACATCTATGATGTTGTTCATGTTCACACACCTCACGTTGTTGTCTGACTTTCAAGAGCGATGATTTTGAACTGATTTTGTGGAGTAGTGTTCTATTTGCAGTTCATCTACTGCAAAGGATGTGTGACCATTACCTCTTAATAAGATGCAAATTGTATTTTCAAAATGTAACCAATTTTGTATAAATGAAACTTTTTTAAAACAGTGAATAGGCTAATTGGCCATAGTAGACCTGCACTATAAGCATTAGCCTTTTTTATTTTTTTATTATTACAATTTATCTGATTGCACTTTGTAGATGCAGTAACTTATATTTGCTGTTCTATTTGCAGTGCATTGAGCACAACTGCTTTAGTGTAACATACACATTATGTGAATAGAATACTGTTTCTGTATTCTCAATAAAAGGCAAATTATTTACTATTTTTGTTGATTTATTTGAAACTTAATAGATATCATGTAAAAATATCTAGTATTGAATCGAATCGGATAGAATCGCATCGTATCACAGGGAATTCTGAAGTATCGAAAATAATCGAATCGTTGGCTTAAGAAATCGGTATCGTATCGAATCGTCTTGAAGGCTCCGATTTACACCCCTAGCATTGAAAGCTGCTCTCTCAGGTTCAGGAAACAGTCCTCTGTGAAATGCGCATCACACACTCAAATATTTGCGTTGTATTGCTCTGGAACAGTGTTGTAAATATAACTTAACCACTGATTTCTAGTTGTATCGTAGTTTGGAAGGCGAGTACTTTCGCTTTGGCAATGAAACACACTGCGTCTCCACAACATGGTGCTGCAACACTCTCACAGCCAGTAAAAGTTACGCCTTCCTTCTTTCCATATTCGTGTTTGAATGAGCTGTTTTAGAGAGCTGTGGCTGAGTATGCATCATATGAAAGCTCAATAAATAAGCGTTCTATTGATATATGGTTTGTTAGGATAGGACAATATTTGGCCGAGATACAACTGTTTGAAAATCTGGAATCTAAGGGTGCAAAAAATCAAAATACTGAGAAAATCACCTTTAAAGTTGTTCAAATTAGGTTCTTAACTATGCATATTACTAATCAAAAATTACATTTTGATATATTTACAGTAGGAATTTTACAAAAAATCTTCATGGAACATGATTTTTGGCATAAAAAAAAATCAATAATTTTGACCCATGCAATGTATTTTTGGCTATTGCTACAAACATACCCCAGCGACTTAAGACTGGTTTTTATGGTCCAGGGTCACATATTTTAAGAGAAACACTTCCAAATTAAATCAAATACATTATTGTGGAAGACATATTTGAATAGACAAAAAATGTCTTAAAGTGACATGCAATTATAGTTTTTATTAATATATTAAATTAGTTTTAATTTTCTGACTTTCTGTTTTCAGTTTTATTAGAAACTGTGTTTCAGCCTTTATTATTACTTTTTTATGTCAATATATATATATATATATATATATATATATATATATATATATATATTATTTCAGTTTTAGTTTTGAAATAAAATGTATAAATATAAATATTTAAAATACATTTTATTTTACTTAACTAAACATTAAGTATAATAAAATATTTTAAATATTTAAATCACTGACTAAATTATTTTTCTCCCTAGTCTAAATAATACATATTTTTTAATACATTTACATATATGTGGTCCAGGGTCACATATGACCCCTTGAAGTTAGTCAGTGTTCTTTGTTTCTACATTGACTTCAAAGACTGAATGCTTATATGACCCTAAATTAAATGCGATGCAAGTCTATGTGTGCATATGTGTGTTTCTAATGTGTGTGTGTGTGTGTGTGTGTGTGTGTGTGTTTGTGTGTGTGTGTGTTTGTGTGTGTGTGTGTGTGTGTGTGTGTGTGTGTGTGTGTGTGTGTGTGTGTGTGTGTGTGTGTGTGTGTGTGTGTGTGTGTGTGTGTGTGTGTGTGTGTGTGTGTGTGTGTGTGTGTGTGTGTGTGTGTGTGTGTGTGTGTTGTCCAGCAACTCATAGATGAGTCTGAAGTCCCGTCGGCTCTGATAACATCATTTTCCATCTGCTGCTCTCGTTGGGTTTATTCAGCGGAAGCTGCTGGTTACTAAACAACCGAGCGTCTGGATTTGCCCTCCAGAGTTCCTGATGTCTGATAAGAGACAGAACAACAAGCGAAAGCTTCACGCGACCTCCAGCTCTCAGGACAAAACTCGTCTGCTTTATAATCGTACATTAGCAGCATGTGACTTTCGCGATGATTTTTAAGCTCATAATAAACACTAAAGTTTCCGGTTTATGAAGCATTTTAAATCTCAAATACAAAAAAATTGCTATTTTCTAACTACAAAATTACGGCAAATGTTATCCCAACTAGTCAAACACAGTTGTCTGAAGATAGAATTTTAATATTGTTGAAATTAAGGCTTTGTGAGTTCCCAGCATGAATAAATGCTGCAGTTACTGTTCTACGGTTATTGTTTTGCTGTTTGCTGACTTACTTTAAACTTTTTTTGTTGTTGTTTTGTCATTATTGTTAGTTTGTTGTATATATGTGACCCTGGACCACAAAACCAGTCATAAGGTTAAATTTGACAAAACTGAGATGTATGCATCATATGAAAGCTCAATAAATAAGCTTTCTATTGATGTATGGTTTGTTAGGATAGGACAATATTTGGCCGAGATGCGTCTATTTGAAATCTGGAATCTGAGGGTGCAAAAAAATCAAAATACTGAGAAAATCACCTTTAAAGTTGTCCAAATTAGGTTCTTAACAATGCATATTACTAATCAAAAATTACATTTTGATATGTTTACAGTAGGAATTTTTCAAAAAATCTTAATGGAACATGATCTTTACCTAATTTCCTAATGATTTTTGGCATAAAAGAAAAATCAATAATTTTGACCCATACTATGTATTTTTGGCTATTGCTACAAATAAACCTGTGCTACTTAAGACTGGTTTTGTGCTCCAGGATCACATATGAAGAGCTAATCTTTTTTAATATTTGTTGATTGCCACCGTTCTTGAGATTTTTGTCTAGTTTTGAGGCCTTCATTCTTAAAAATAAAGGTGCTTCATGATGCCATAGAATAATTTGTCTAAATGGTTCTATCAAGAACCTTTAACATCTGAAGAACCTTTCTGTTTCACAAACACAAAAGAAGGTTCATCAGATTATAAAAAGGTAACAAAGAGATGGTTCTTTAAAGAATGGTTCTTTGAAACCAAAATAGTTCTTCTATAGCATTGCTGTGAAGATTATCCACTATCTTGCCAGTTTCTATAACAATTCAGTGTTTATCTTTTTTAAATAAACATAGAATTGATAGTGGGAACTTTTTACAGTTTTTTTTTTTTCATCCAGGAAACAAAAAAAAAAAATCTTCAACAACAGTAATTGTTTTGGTTGCTTTAACAAGATTTTTTCTACACTTAAAAACATTTTCATAGGATTTTTGTCTTATTTTTTTAGTATAAATATCTAAAATATTCTTGAATCAGGACAAGTAAAATGACTTAAGATATTATGTCTTGTTTCTAAAAAAAATTACCCAAATTTAGTTAGTTTTTGCTTAAAACGAGCAATATGTCCCAATAATAAAGGGCCAGTATCCCAGTAATATTCACGCTAATAACCAACTAGTTAATAGTGAGAATCGGTCACTAAAGTGTTACCAATATTCTTATTAACTCACCAAAGTATTTAAAGTGAAAAGAGTGCATTAAAGCTTGCATTTTAAAGTTAGACTTTTAAAATGTTAAATCCACTGTTGTACTGTATAAGGGACAAAGACATTAAGATGTCCACGTCAAAATAAATTTACAAAAGTGATTTTATGTCCATAGAAAGCATAAAAAGTAGATGCTTTGCTTACATTTAAATTTCTAAGGTTTCAAATAAGTTTTAAATGTCAAAATTTGGTTGAAATAATGTTACATTGTCATTCAGTGCAACACAATATTTATGTAAAAATGCAAACAACATGTTTATTCTGACTTGTACATATTAAAATATCTAGGGAGCATATTAAATTTGATTGTGTTTTTAATGAGAAAAGAAAATCTTACTGACAAAAAATGTAGAATTACAACAAATTAGCATTTGCAGTGAAAGTAATTCGTCTTTTGATATGTCATAAATAGATTTTTTGCTGTAAATATGCCTGTCAAGATTGACACTGAATGACATTTTAGTGGGTCTCTTCTGTAAATTAAGGAAAATGCATGATGTTTGTTTTTCGCTTAGAAAAACAAAAATGCAGTTAAATTAAACAGAAAACGTTTTAATATTTAAAAAAAAAAATTATTTACATTTTTTGGAAAAAACAGTATTACACTTATGGTCTGTACGCTTTACACCTGTATCCATTTAACCTATACACAGTTTTAAGTTCAATTACATAAGAAATTACTGTAATTAAATTACAGAAAAAATAAGAGTGGTCCCCTTACTTAACTTTTTCAAGGGAAATGTAATTAAGTTACAGGGTTACACCCAACACTGAGATGCCATTTTATTTTTCAGGATTCACAGATGAATAGAAAGTTCAAAAGAGCAGCATTTATTTAAAACAGAACTCTACAAATGTCGCTTTTGATCAGTTTAGTGCACATATTTCTTTCTGAAAAAAAAAAAAACATATATATATGTATATGTATATGTGACCCTGGACCACAAAACCAGTCATAAGGTTAAATTTGACAAAACTGAGATTTATACAATAAGCTCAATAAATAAGCTTTCTATTGATGTATGGTTTGTTAGGATA